>NC_089593.1:30270924-30428775 GCF_019320115.1 Miscanthus floridulus | reverse complement strand
AGCTGCTGCCTCCCCGGCACGGAGGCCGAGTCGGTAGCACAGGCACAGTGCTGCTGTGACTGCGAGGTGGGCGTGTCGGCTGCTGCCGCCGCCGGCGGGCCCACGAACAGTGCAAGGTTCAGGTCGGGGCACCGTGGCTCCCCCGCGCCGCGGCTGCTGCTGGTGCTGGTGCTGCCGCCAGTCGTCGGATGACGACTCCACCGCTTCACGGCGAGCTTGACGGGGGCTGGAACGACGACGGGGTGCAGCAGCGCCGCCGCCGCCCGGTGGTGTGCCGCGAAGCCGGGAGACGCGACGGCGTCGGCGCCGAGCGAGCGGTGCGTCTGTGGGTCGATCCCGCAGGCCAGGAGCTTGCGCTTGATGTGCGTGTTCCAGTAGTTTGTCTGGCCCGGCGATCAGAGACCACCTGCGGGTAGTAAAAGAGAAGAGCGAGCAGCATGTCAGACATCATCAATCGAAGGACGAAGCGCCCGGGCGCAGGGTAGATAGAAGGACATGGCGTCGGCCACACGCTGACTACTCACTTGTTGCCGAGGAGGCTGTGGAGGCGGATGATGAGCTTGTCCTCGTCGTCGGTGAAGTTGCCGCGCTTGATGTCCCGGCGGAGGTAGTTCATCCACCGCAGCCTGCAGCTCTTGCCGCAATGCAGCAGCCCTGCCACCTTGGGCAGCGAGCGCCAGCACCCCTCCCCGTGCGCCCAGATGTAGGCCACCAGCCGCTCCACGACGCCGACGCCGACGACGACCAGGCCTCGACGGCCTCCTCGTACTCGCCGACACGTAAGGCACGTTCGAGTTGGCGCTGCTCGTGGCGAAGCAGAGCGTGGCGGACGCGCAGTGCGGCGCTTGACGCGGGGACGGCACGGTGGTCGCCGTGTCGCTATGCGCGCACAGGAGGACCGAGAAGGAGCTACACTGCCTCGCCGCCTCGATGCGGCACGCCTCGACCTCGAGGCGTGCAGCGCCGGTGCCCAGCTCAGTGGACGCTGCGGACACTGAAGTGGTCGGCGCGGTGGTGGAAGGCGGCCGTGGCCGCGGTGGAGGCCTCGGTGGTCGTCTTCTCCAGGTGCGCGGCCTTGTCGCCGAACATGTCGCACAGGCATGGCCGGTTGCCGGCGAGCCATGGCTGTGAGGATGGAGAGGGAGGGATTGAGTCGATGACATGTGGGCCCCACATGTCACTGAGATGGAGGTTGCGTGTCAAAACCGCTCAACGTCGGTCAAAACAGTCTTTGCCCCCGCCCAGATGCTAAAAGTGAACGGTTTTGACAGTTGGAGTACCGGTCCTAGACGGTTTTGTAGTTGAAGGTTAAAATTAAACCGACATAATAGTTGAGGGGCAAAAAAAATAAACTTAATCCAAAATATATATATTTTTGTGAAGTTCGATATTTCTATCCTTCCACTTCATTGACATGTTATATCGTTGTTACTTTTAGTAATCATTTTGTTCGCCCACTGGTAATGCATGTTTAAACAGTATTCTAGGCTTGGTCCTCTGTGGTCTTTCCTTTCCTTTTACATCCTGCTTATAATTGTTTCTACGGTGGCTGAAGCACAATGTTAGTTTTATATCAATTTAATTTTTAGAAGTGCATCACTCTATGCCCTGTCTAGAATTGTAGTGCTTTTCAATAGCACTTGCTTATGCTTATTTCATTTAAATTTGAAAAGTGCATAACTATGCTTATGCTTGGTACTTCTAGTAATCATTTTGTTCAACCACTATCAAATTGGTCCTCTGTTGTTTTCCTTTCCCTTTTACACCCTGTTTAATCTATGAAGGCTAAGCAGGGTTTTTATGGTGGCTGGAACAGAACCTCAGTTTTATTTCATTTAACTTTTAAAGTTCATCACTATATGCTCTGTTTGGATTTGTTCCTTTTCAAGAGCAGTTTCATATTTCTAAATCTGGAAGCAGACTTAGATTAAAGCTTCTTGTTTGGAGAGCAAGAACAGCAAAATCTTGCTAATATTTCGCAACACTTCCACCAACTAACTTAATCCACTAGTGGAGCACAACTTAAAATGGCGCTTATTTTTAGGAAGAATGGTACTCAAGTCAGACTTCTTTTTTTAGGTCAATCAATTCTGGACATTCGGTTTAGTGCGGCTCCCTTCTTCGAGGGCCTGCAGGGAAAGGAGGATTTCTCTATGAACTTTTGGAATGTGGCCTTTTGAACTAAATCATATGGCCATTAGATCATGTTGGTCCCTCGGCTGATCTGCACTAGTAAGCACTTATCAGCACACTCATTCACTATGGCTAAAGGTAGAAGAAGATATTGAGAATAGCTCATACACACAGCGCAAGCCCAGCGTCGAAAGCTCTGCTTCTGGATATGGCAAACTAAACTGATTTGTTGTATTGCCCTTGGATATAATATATACAACTCTAGCTATACATCTACCAGGTACATAGTTATTGGTGAGTACACCAACTACCTACTACTGGAGTACAAGAGTACACCAACTACCTACTACTAAGGTACATAGTACATCAACTATCTACTCCTCAGGTATAAGGGTACACCAACTACTTACTCCTAAGATACAAAGCTTAGCTCAGCCATCTCCACTCTATATGGCTGAAGTAAACCACTGCTACTATGGCCTACTGTCCTTACTATCTATAGGAGCTGGTCGGCAGAGCTGATCAGTCTCCAACTCTCAACAGGGAGTGGTCGGCCGAGCCGACCATTCTCCAACAATGGAGAAACGAGGGGGCAGCAGATTATATCTTACAATTTTTCCCTTAATCCTGCTGCTAACCCGATGCCATGACCTCATCCATGCCAATCATCTTCCTCAGCTCCATGAACCGCAGGCGCCCGAGTGACTTAGTGAGGATGTCAGCGAGCTGTCTGCCGGTCTCGACGAACTCGATGACGATCTGCCCTCCATCGATGCAGTCTCGGGGGAAATGGAACTTGATGTCGATGAGCTTGCTCCGGTCGTGGAGGACATGGTTCTTGGCGAGCGCGATGGCGGGCTGGTTGTCCACCATCAGAGCTGGCGGGTGAGCTTCCTCACCGGTCAGCTCGCCCAGCAGTCGGCGTAGCCAGACAGCCTGGCACGCCGTCGTGGCTGCTACGACATACTCCACCTCACACGTCGACAGCAGCCATGATCTTCTACTTCAGCGACTGCCAAGCAATGGGGGCTGCTCCAAAGAAGACGAGCACAATGGAGGTGCTCCGTCGCCCATCAATGTCGTCTGCCATGTCTATATCACTGAAGACAGTGAGCTCTGGCTCACCTTCCTTTGCCTTGGGGGTGCCTCACTGAACACCATGAGCCGCAACTCACCCTTGCCGCCTATAACACCCTCGGTGTTACACCCTTAAATCATTTACTAAAACATGTCATGAGTATCATGTTTATGTGTTAATGCATGTGATAGATTGTGTAAATAAGTTTCTTGTAACTTAAAATGATCAATAAAAATGTTAAACAAAAGTTGATTCAATAGTTCATGTATATCAAGTAGGGTTTAAAATTAATTTTTAGTGAACAAGAATGCTATAGAATATATGTGTGATACTTAAATAAAGTTTGAAATACAAACTTTGTAGATGACAGTGAAATACTTGTGGTTGAAAAATGATATTACCAGCTAATATTTTCACTAGCTTAGAAATCGCAAATTGAAATCAAATTCAGCTCAAAACATAGAAAATTACTAGTTTGTCTGTTTAGCAATTTATTTTGAGAGATTGGGTTAAGGGGTGGTGTAGTGTAGTGTTATAGCTCGATTTGGTAGTCTCATGTGCCATCTTGAGCATGGTGAAGATAGTTTAGGTCCAGAAGCAACCGTTTAGTCTTTATTGGCGCTTTAAAATTCGTGCACAACATGGTTTCGGGCTGGTTGGCCGCGATCATCACACTCAGGACGCTCGGCTGTCGCCGTGTTGATCGTGCATGCGCGCGCTGCCGCACGCGGCCGATCGTGGCTGCCTCTGGCCTAGCAATGGCTCGGCTGCCGCTGGCCCCACTGCGCAGAGTTGTTGCCGCCCGCCGCACCATGACAAAGCCACTACCGGCGCTATCACCTCGCCATCATGTCTGCCCACTGCTGTCTCACCACACTCCCAACCTGCCTCGTGCCACGATGCTATCGCTGACGTCGCATCGTCGTTGCGTCCACGCCTGTTCATTGCATCTCTGCGCTGCTGCCGGCCCTATGCATGCTGCCTCTGTCGCACGCACGTGGTTGGGCTCGCCATTGCCTTGTCATTAATGACACTATGCCCGCGTGGGCCACGTCAGTCGGGAGGGCATGCGCCTGTCGGCTAGTGCCTACGTGTGGGCCTCCACGATCTCACCAACCACATCCTGCCAAGGCGAGTACGAGCCGAGCCACCTGCCATGCCCATCTCTCTCTTTCTCTTTTCCTCGCTCCGCTGCCGCCGCCGAGCCACTCCATCAATTACCCTACGAGCGATCATCTCCATTCAATTCAGCGCATTCACGTCTTCACCATCACATCCTCTTGCTGCCCGACCCCACCCAGCTTTGAAGCGAGCATGGCCAAGCTCCAATTTGGAGTCTCTAACGCTGCCAGGCCGATAAGGCCGCGTCCAGCTACGGATGTGAGTAGCTCTCCCATCATCCCTCCCGAGCCAATTCACTTGCACCATCAACCGCCTCACCTCCCTCTTCACCCTGCGCGTCTTAGCCAAACCGCTACCACCTCCCCTTCATCGCTGATGCGACCGTGCTGCCATGGTGCACCGCCGCATGGCTCGACCACACATGGCTAGCCTTCCTCTGTCATCCTCCGCCCCAACTGTCACCTTGGCTAGGTCCACAGTAGTCTACTGATGCTCCCTCGCTAGCCAGTTTGGTTCCTAGGTGTTCTAGATCGCCGGGGCAGCTGTGCCATCGCCGCAGATGATCGCACATCGCTGTAGGTCGCTCCAGCGTGTCCCGCCACCTCTCATCGCCGCTTAACGTAGCCGCTCGGGGCAGAGATGGTGATCGACCAGTTAGGTGGGCCCACGTAGGTCCTAGGTGGCCGACGTAGGCGCTCAGTGCCATCGCTCGCCGCGTCGTGCTGCGCTGGGTCACTAGGGGTGCGTGCGGGTGAATTAGGGAAAGGCCAGGGGGTTAAGTGAGAAGTTCTGAGAGAGGGGAAAATAGGATTAGGACTTAGTTGCAATTCGGGAGAAGTGTGAGGTCTCTTTTGCAAAGTCATCGACGTGCGCGGGATTCCCCCACCGTGGCCCGTCTCGCACTGCAGGCCGGCCTCGCGTGGGCCGCGCCTATGGGCCGCTACATGCTCGCACGCACGCGCTGCGTCGCGTGGGCTGCGTGGGCGAATTATGTTTTCTTTTTCATAAGGAATTAGAAATAGCTTTCTAATTTAATTTTTAAGCTGATCTTTGGTAAATCATATAAATTCATGTAGGCATCCAAAAATTGTGAAACAAATTTTGTTAGGTTTCCTAAAATTGTGCTCTATTAGTTAGTGTATTTAGTTCTTATATATACATGTTGATACCAGGGGCTATTAAATCATTTGAGAGTGCTTAATATTGTTAGGTTAAATATTGTAGGAATTTTTATGGTAAATTGGTGTTAGTTTTGGTCCTAAAATTTTTATGGTAGCTTCATTGTATTATTATGCGCTCACTGTATTTTTTGTAGCTTTAGAATAGACAAGCATTAGGGTAGTTAAATGATCTTTGTTTCAATATACCTTAAATCATTAGTAGAAATAGAGATATATTCTTCATTTGTAAAGCTAGGTGTTTGTTACGTTGAACCTAACATTTTGCTTGGTGAAGATGATAGTTAGCTTAATAACTTAGTCATTAGAGCTAGCTTAGTAGCTTAGTATGCCTATACTTATTTTAAGAGTTGTTGTTGCATAAATGCTAAGTGTTTCATCATCATCGCATGCATGTAGAGAACGAGTTGGCGGAGATCGTGACCATCGGCGATCACGAGTTCGAGGAGATCATCAAGGAGTATGAGGAGGAGGTTCTCATGTAGGAGGAGGTCCCGGCGCCACCACTGACTTACTTAGCTGACACCGCGCCTGTCCAAGACAAGCCCCGATGCATAACCCTTATTTTTGATAATCATTGTTTATATATGTTGTGTGCATTTACGTTATAGGAATTTTAAGAAAACCACATGTATAGATATAACTGTCCTATGAGTCCATCTAATACAGGTTCGAATAGCTGCTATGCTTAGGTTTTTGGTAGCGTGAGAAACCTGTCGTTACTCACAATAGGTGATTATTATAATTACTCTCATGATAAAATGATAAAAGGACAAAAAATGGAGACAGGGCAGGAATATGGTATAGATATTGGTGGGTGTAACAAGTTGTGTCCCACAACCAACGGGCCTTAGCTTGGTTACACTATTTTCCCTATTCATGTTGATTAAGGATCGTCCGTTGCTGTGGATGATAGTCAGGTCACAGACTTATTATCCTGAGCACATACTTGCTTATGGGAGTGGGAAGGCTCGTTACGCTCTTGTCGTGGGTTCCATCTCTTTCCAGACCGACTGATTGGAGGTAGGGAAAGGTGGAGGTCTAAGCACCATACTGAGACCGGGTCTCAAGTGTGGGGGCTTGGAGTCAAAGTTTGGATGGGGATCTAGACCTCGTGATAGGAGTGGAATGGGTTGGTCTTGTTTGTGCTTGGGGTACAAACAGGGTATGTGTTTCGGGGTACCCAACTGGGATACATTGGTTCATGAATCACCGTTTTCTGTGAGACGATACGACTTGACTATGGTCTAGCACCGTAGTAAGAACTAGAAGATGAAAGATGGTGACATGGTTCTGATTGCTTAACCCTTGCTTGAAAGTAGAACATGTGCTTACCTAGAATGGTTAGCTAATGAAGTAATCATGACTGCTAATAAAACTTGACTTTAAGGATGAACTATTAGTAATGCTTTTCGTAAACAAAAAGAATACAACAAACCCATATTGCCTATCATATCCTTGAGAGTTGGGAAACTATTCCCACTAGTCGAGGTAAGTCCCTACGAGTACATTAGTGTACTCAGGGTTTATTTTACCCCTATTGTAGGTGCAGCTTGAGGAGTAGCTCTTGTGTGGAGGATTCTTCTGGTGGGCACAGATGGATCCTTGTATCGTTTCCGCTAGATGTTTATTTTCATTCCATTGTTTAATTATCGCACTCTGAACTCTGGTATTGTAATAAATAATTTCCAAGAACTCTTGTTGTATGAAATGGACTAAGTATTGTAAGCTCATACTCAGTATTGGATTCTGGAGGTAAAATGTGGATTGATTCGAGTTCTCCCATGGGGTGTGCTCAACGAAACTGTCCGATGTCGCTAACTTTCAGGGTGCTTAGTGTCTATTGGAAGACAAGCACCTCTGAAAGCGTGTTATTTTCGGGTGGTTCTGCCACACCGCCATTCTTGGGGAAGATGATCACTTGATTGAGCATCCCCTTGACATAGCGTAGCAACCTTTTCACTAGCCAACCAATGATCTTCGCATGGGTACTCCATGTAATGGCTGACGTACCCAACCACGAGCGTAATGTCTGGTCGGGTATGAGTGAGGTAGCAGTAGCCCGCCGACGATGCTTCGGTAGCGCAGTTGCGTCCACCTTCGCAGTAGTGCTGTGCTTGTCAGCTTCAGCCACTTCCTCCATCGAAGTTGCGCACGGCTTGCACTCCGCCATGCCGCCATGCTCCAACAACTTCTCCATGTAGGCGCGCTGACCTAGGGAGATGCTCTGCTTCCCCTACCTCACCTCGATGTTGAGGTAGTAGGAGAGCACACCAAGATCGCTCATCTTGAAATGAGCCACCATCTCGTGCTTGAAACCGTCGATGTCCTCTACTCACGCTCCGGTGATGATTAAGTCATCTACTGTACACGCCGATGACTAAGCTCCTTCCCCCATCGCCGCGTGTAGAGCGCGTGCTCTATAGCACTAGTGAGTGAACCTAAGCTCGCCCAAGGTGGCGTTGAGCTTGGCGTTCCATGCCCGAGAGGCCTACTGCAGCCCATAGAGCAGCCTTGCGCTAGCTTGAGCACCTTGTGCTCAGCGCCCTTGATGGCGAAGCCCAGAGCTTGCTTGACGAAAACCGTTTCTGCGAGCTCACCATTGAGGAACTGCAGACTTGACATCGAGGTGGTGGACGTGCCAATCCTTCACTGCTGCCATGGCCAATAGCAAGCGAATGGACTCTATTCGCGCCACCAGAGCAAAGACTTCCTCAAAGTCGATGCCCTCATGCTGCACGAAGCCACGGGCGATGAGCTGAGCCTTGTACTTGATAATGGTGCCGCACTCATCCTACTTCACCTTGTAGACCCACTTCAAGCCGATCGGCCTATAGTCCACCGGTGGATCTACCAGCTCCTATGTGCCATTGTCCTCAACGGACCTTCATCTCTTCCAACATCGTCCATCACCAATTGGCATCGCATTCAGCCACTGCAAACATCGGTGGCTCCTCGGCACTAACAAGGGAGCAGCTTTGGATCGTGAAGTAGCTGACTCGCCAGGCCTGTGGCCCTTGCATTGCCGATTATGTTGTCTAGCCTACAGAACTGCACCTCCTCATCATCGTGGAAGGCATCCACGAACTCGCTGATGTCACTTGGAGGGGAGGTGAACTCGATCAGTGGTCCTCGGCCTCCCTGTTCTGCTAGAGTGGTCGACATCACTATTGAACCGCTCGGCACCACTACTGGAAGTGGTCGGCATTGCTGCTGGACCACTCAGGCACCACTGTGAAAGTGGTCGAATCCAATGTTAGAGCAGGTCGGCACCACTCCTGGAGTGGTTGGCTCCACTGCTAGAGCGCTTGGCACTACTGCTGAAGTGCTCAGCACCGCCTCTAGAGTGGTTAGTATTGCTGCTGGACCGCTCGGCACCACTCCTGGGGTGGTCGGCACCTCTCCTCCAGCGTCTCCACCACCGTGGATGACTAAGTGTTTGACGATGAAGGTGCTGCTAAAGCTGCTAGCTTCCCCCATGCCCGGAACCCTCTGAGTCCCTAGGCGGGCCATCTCATCGAAACACCACATCCCTAGAGATCACCACCTTGCCTCTCTTGGGATCATAAAGCTGATAGGCCTTGCTGCCCTCCTCGTAGCCCAAGAGCACCATCGGCGTGCTCGTGTCTTTCCAGCTTGCCGAGGTGAGGCTTGGTGTTCTTCACATGGCCAACGCAGCCAAATGTCCTAAGGAAGGACACATTCAACTTATGTCCATGCCAAGCCTCGAACAGCGTCTTGCCCTTTAGTGCCTTGGTGGTGCACGATTGAGGATAAACACCGTCGTGGTCACCGCCTCTCCCCAGAACTCTATCGGCATCTTCTTAGCCTTCATCATGGATCGAGTCATGCCGACCACCGTCTAGTTTCGCCACTCCACCATGCCATTCTGTTGTGGCGAGTATAGCGTGGTGTGGTGTCGCACCATGCCCTAATCTGCGTAATACGCAGTGAATTCACCACCGCGATCAGTCCACAGCACGTGCAGCTTCTTGCCGCTCTCCGCCTTCGCGCGTGCCTTGAACTTCTTGACCACTTCTGCCGCCTTAGTCTTGCTGGTCAGAAGCTATAGCCACATGTACTGGCTTCAATCATCCACCAGCAAGATGAAGTACTTGAGCCTGCCGGGCATCAGCCGGCGTGATCGGCCCATAGAGGTCACCATGGACCAATTCGAGGGCCTCTGTCGTGCAGTACTTCACCATCTTGGGGAACGGACAGCCTTCTTTGCTTTTTTGGCCAGGCAGCTATCACATAGCTCGCATGCGTGCTCGATGTGAGGTAGCCTAGTAACCATCTTCTTCAGCCGACCAAGAGCGTCGAAGCTGAGATGTCCATACCAGGCATGCCACAACCATGGCTCCTCCGTGCGCCATGTAGCCAAGCAGATGGGTTGCTCCACCTTTAGGTCGAGCAGGTATAGCTGGTTCCGGGACCTCTTCACCTTGGCAAGAAGCCGCTACTCTCGGTCCCTGATCCTAAGGATGCCGTCCTTATCAGTACCTCGCTGCCGTGCTCATCCAACTGCCCAATGTTGATGATGCTTGAACGCAGCTACAGGATGTAATATACATCCGTCAGTGGGCAGTGCTCACTGTTCTAGCACCTGAAGATGATGGTGTCGCGCCCTCAAATCAGCCACCCTTGAGCCGTCACTCGAACTTCACCATGTCGGTCATGTCACCGTCGAGCTCGGAGAAGGCTGCCTTGGAGCCCGTCATGTGGTTGCTGGCGCTGGAGTCCAGGTACCACCGCTGCTCCTGCTCGCTGCCCACACATTCAAGGTGGACTTGGGTGCACGGTTCGTCGAGGTTGACAGCCTTCAGAGCCTTCCTAGGCCCTTCCACTGCCATCACCTCTCCCTTCTCCTTGGCCTCAACATCGTGCAGTGCACATAATGTCGCCATCAGGAGAGTGACCTTATCATCATTATCAGTCTGATGCTAGATGAGCCTTAGCCTTCTTCTCCTGCTTGCGATTTGGGCACTCCTTTGCCCAATGGCCCTGTCTGTCCGTAGCGCCGGCAAGCGTTGGGGTTGACCTTTTTCTTCTTCTTCTCTAAAAAAGCCTTACCACGACGCTTGCCATCGCCACCGCGGCTGGAGGAGACTTCCCCGGACTTCTTCTCCTTCATCTGGGTAGCCCACTCCTCCTCTGTCAGCAGTAGCTTGCCGCTATCCATTGTTGTTGTGGCCTGCTCCATGCGCTCGTCCACCGGCCACAGATGGCCTATCACATCCTCAATGATAAGGGTGGACAAGTCCAGCATAGTCTTTATGGAGAGAGCAATCTATATGTACTTCGTCAGCACGGAGTGGAGGTACTTGGAGACCGCCTCTTCTTCGTCGATGGTGACACTGTGGCTCCTCAGCTTGCTGATGAGCGTTTGCAGATGGAGAGAGAAGTCCTCCACCGACTCACCATCCATGAACTTAAGGTTGGCGTCCTCCTGCTTCAGCAGCTGGGCCGTCGCCTTCTTTGCGTGGTCGGAACCGATGCACATCGCCTGCAATAGCCTCCCACGCCTCCTCAGTAGAGCTCTTCACCCCCAACGGCTCCCTATACTCCGCTGGCACAGCAGCGAGGATGGCTTTCAACGCGGACATGTCGTCTTCTTCGTTGTCAGTGTCCATGTCAATGGCATTCCAGAGCTGTCGGGCTCTGAGCTTGACCTTCATGGTCACCGCCCACTCGTCATAGTTGGTGCGAGTCAGTGTTGGCCAACTGGTGTCGCTGACCTCCCGCACCGTGCGCACTGACAACCCCTTGTCATGGCTAGGGCTGCCACAGCAGCGCCGCTACTATCGCCCATCTACAAACCGTCCGTCATCGCCAGCGGTTTAGTCCAGCGACGGCGCTTGTACGGCTCCGATACCACTTGTTAGTCCCTCGGCTGCCCTGCACTAGTAAGTAGTAAGCTTACCAGCACACTCACTCACTATGGCTAGAGGTAGAAGAAGATATTGAGAACAACTCACACACACAGCACAAGCCCAGCGCTGGCCGAAAGCTCTGCTTCTGGATGTGGCAAACTGAACTGATTTGTTGTATTGCCTTTGGATAGAATATATACAACTCTAGTTGTACCTCTACCAGGTACATAGTTGTTGGTGAATATACCAACTACCTACTACCGGAGTACAAGAGTACACCAACTACCTACTCCTAAGGTACAGAGTACACCAACTACCTACTGCTATGGGACAAGGGTACACCAACTACATACTCCTAAGGTACAAAGCTTAGCCTAGCCATCTCCACTTTACATGGCCGAAGTAAACCACTACTACTATGACCTACTGCCTTACTAGCTACAGGAGCTGGTCAGCAGAGCCGATCAGTCTCCAACTCCCAACAGGGAGTGATCGGCCGAGCCGACCATTCTCCAACAATGGAGAAACGAGGGGGGCAGCAGATTATGTCTTCCAGATCGCTTAATGGTAACCTAGGAATCATCGAAGCAAAATGCTTCTTTGTGTGCCATTGTTGTCTTGTTTGTGAAATACATCATTCCACCGTGGACTGATAAACCATTGCTCATTATGCATGGTGAAGAAATTGTGACCGCAGGTAGTATGACTTTTGAAACAGTACAACAGATAAATCAAAGAATTGGAATGTGTAACCTGTTTATTGAAATATGAAGCCTCCAAGTTCAACAAGTAGTGGTGTGTTTTTGAAATACATACATCAGACTGTTCTAGTTATGTTGCATCTACCGAACGGGACATTGAGCGTTTTACTAACTTAACTGGAGAATTGCTAACTATATTTTTATCTTCACTATAATTTCAGGTAAAAACCGTCTGAAGTATGAGATGGAGTCTTACAATAAGATGGTGGTGAGGCAAATGAAACAGATGAGTGAAGGACAACCAACAACTGAATTACCTGAAGAACAAAATGGTTAAGACAGAGCAGCGCTCTAAAGCAGTAGAAGAATCATTGGGTGTTGTTACCCAGAAGCTACGTGAGACTACGGAAGAGAATATATTTATCAGGAGTAAAGGCAAAAGAGAAGCACTTGGAGTATGAGCAAGAGGTAATAAGGTTGCCCAAGTTGTTATATTTTCTACCAATGAACATGCGAGCATCAACAATTTTCTTTTCATCTATGTCTGTGTCAATGGCTTTAGTAACACATGATAAAGAGTTTGCTGTTGCTGTGAGAGTCACACTTATGATTTTCACTTCAATACTTTTGTGATAAGATTGATGCTGCCATCTTTTGATTTCACCACCTGTTGTTGACCTTGTCTCCATGCTTTTCAGATGAAGTACCAGGAGGAATTTTTTCATAGTCAAATTGAGGATATTCACAAGGCCACAGAGGATAAAGAAAAGCTGTTTGAGAAGTTGCTGCAGGAGGAGCGCTCAAAGGCTAGACGATTTGATGTAGATTCTGGAACTACCCAAGATCGTAAGCTAAGGTGTGTCACTAATTCATAGTAGGATATTACCATGCCTGAAAATAATGTAAATGCTCCATCTCAATGCATGAGTTGTCAAGAACTCAGGGTTGCTTTTGTTTCCTGCTTCAAGTCATCTCATCTAGACATCATAATTTCAATGCGCATGTCAGTTGCTGTTCCTATTCTCAATCCATCCATGTCTTGTGCAGGAAGGAACATGTACAGAAGTTCATTGATTGCCAGGTCAAGGATGTGGCAAAGTTTGAAGCTGAGCGGGATGAGCTGATCAAAGTCCACGAGGAGAAGAAGATGAGGCTCAAGAAAGAGTACATGGAGAAGGAGCTGGAGCTGGAGAAGGAGCTCGACGCAGCCCTGACGAGGCCTGATGGAGAAGCATAAGCTGAGGCCTCCAGCTCGTAATGGGGCTTCAGCGGCTACCTCAGATCCTCATCAGCTTGGAGGAGCAATCTCGTAGATGATAAGAATGCCTAGACATTCTGTAGATGTTGCTAAACCATGGTGTCCTTGTGGTGGCAGCGCTCGTGATATAGAGACATGACCAACACCGAGTTATATGGTCGCCGTGGTAGTATCTCTCAATCGTAGTGTGTGGTTCGAGCATCTGAAGACTGAGCGTTTTGCCTGTGATGGCATATGGGTCAACCTACAACTGGAGTGTTATTATATCTAGTTATATATCCTGGCCCTACGCTTTGGTTTGAATGCAGGTGATGGTTTACCTTTCTTATGCCCTCGGATGATTACTGATTATGTTTGCTCCGATCGTCAAAGTGTCCGATTCAGCTAGTTGTGGGATTGACCTGCATCCGAGGATGGTCGGTTCTATGTTTTGCTCTTTTTTCTTTGCGCAATGAGATACTTGTGTTCTATGCATTCCTTTTCTATAGATTTTCATGCAGCTGTCGATTTACCAGTGGGAATTAAACTATCTTAATGTATTCCAAATAGTTTGAAAGGCCGATGTGGTTGGCTGAGTCACACTGAAAGTTCGGTACACCTCGGCATGCCCAGTTATAAGATTGCCAAATTGTTTTCCAAAAAGTTTTCAAAGGATTTTTGTTTGACAAGTCATCGAAGTAAATAAGCCTCTGTTGTTCGATCAGGTTGTTTTGCCTCATATACGCGTGCTCTTCATAGTTTTCACATCTTGTAAGCAAACCAAGCACCAACTATGTGATATTTCTATTTGAAAACAAAAACCATGTGATGTTTCAGTTTCCTCATACAGATAAAGGTGGTATCTTTGTCCCTGAGCAGTGAAATCTCTTATCAGTGAGATCTTTTAAAATTGGGTAACAGAAACTAGGTATATAAGTAAATAAACATTCCAATGCAAGTAATAAAGTAAATCAACTTTATGTGATGTCAAAACTCAAAACTGCATCTGATTACATCCTTAAAACCTAGAAAAATCGCCTTTATAGGCAGAAGGAGCTCTCTTCATGGAAAATGCTGCCTTCATACGTTATACTCATAATAACTCATATACAAAAAGTCTGTACAAGTTGGAACCCTAGATTTGAGATTAACATAATTGCAGCAAATCCTGATGATGAAGAACATCTAAAGCATGCAATCATTGTCTTTTCCTTCTACTTGTTATTTAGTCATCCAAATAGGTGTCATCAATCTCTTGCTCACCTTTATCAGCTGCTGCGGATCTTCTCCTAAGAATGAACTGGATCAACGAGACAACTGCTATCAGAGCTATCTCAGAGTGGTCTGATGTGCTAGTCCTGATGCTGAGCTTGCCTAAATTTCTGCTATTTAGGTTAGCGCTGACTGATATTTTTGATCCACGGCCCACTCGGAAGTCTGACTGAAGGTTGGCCCCAATTACAGTTTCCTTTTCAAACGACAAAGCGGAGACCGCTGCAGTGACACTCTCTTCCCTCACAGGGTAATCTTTCCCCCTTGCTGTTATCTCCACACCACCTCCATGTGCCACTTGTCCACAGCCAGCCATTCTACCGGCGTTGGCTACCAGTTTAACCCGTTTCCCAATGGTAACAGAATCTTCTAACTTGGCACCAGCAAAGTACTTGTTGCCAAACTTAGTAACAGAAATGCCACCTCCAGTAGTGTTCCAAGGCAGATTGCGGAACTTGGCATCCCCGTGAACGGTACAAACCAGATCTCTGCTTGCCGTTTGCATATCCATACCCCCCATCAAGGAGCAGCCTCTCTGAGCATTATAGCTTACTGAACATTCTGAATGGATATACATGTCTTCCTTGTCCTTTCTCATCTGTCCTGTAATTGCTCCAGAGACATTCTTTTTCAACTCTTGAGATGCTTCAAAATTGATGGCATCGAACCCAATATCATGGTCCCATCCTTGTGGGTCCAAAACTGGTCTAAACAACTGATCATCAATTATAATGTGACGGTAACGGTGCACAGGATAATCAGAGTCGAAACTTAGTGGAATGTCCATATCTGACATGTGCACAATCTCTGGGGATGCACTCTCTTCGTAATCATCACCAACTTCGTCATTCTGAGCTTCAGTAAGCTTTTGCCTTCTGATTCCCTCCTTCCACTGTTTCTTTAGGTACAAAGTCTCACGGTAGTCCATTTCATCAAGATATGCAGACTTCTGCTCATTTGTCAATTTTTCATATTCAGATTTCTTTAGAATGCGGAAGGGTGGTAGTTGATCATATTCATCCTCCTCATCTGACATTTCTGTCAATTCACTGTCAATGGCATCTGAACTTGATGAAGAATGAGGCTTAAGGAGTGAAGAAAGAAGATGAGGCAGCGAAGGCAGCCTGGTGTTTGATTGTGACAGTAGGAAGCTATCTTGAAACTTAAGCAAGGAATTTGCTTCTGTCAGCAAATTGGTTGCCCCACACAGCAGCAGCAGTTCTGATACCCATACCTGCCCATTTGGTAAAACCCTTTCACCCTTGGTGTTTCGTCTGCACATTGGATGATTGTCTATGAGCACAAAAGGATTATCCAACTGCGTGTTGGAAACTGCAGCCTGGATATGACGCTGAACCACATTCTTGCAGTAACGCGTGTAAGTGTCATATTCCAAAGGGTAACCATCTGGTCCTTCAGGAGGAGATGAGGAACAGTGAGTCATTACAAGGACAGTGTTGAACCACATGGAAGAGCCCAATATGTCAGTCATAAGCTTCAGCAGTGGGTAATCACTGTATCTGCTGTTAATATGGTCCAACCGCTCAAAGTATAACACGATATCAGGTGGGGATCGCTTAATGAAGCGTTTGACAGAATTCAGAATCTTCCTGTTCCTCCTTTGGCCATGGTAATGAGGCATCAGGCCAGCTGTGTCGATAACTGTGACTCTTATTCCTTTGATGGTTCCTTCAATCTTCTTTATCCTATGAGTAGCAGGAACCAGAGCATCAGTAGCAACCTTCCTCTCATCAAAAATTGAATTTATCGTGGCACTCTTTCCCACACCAGTCTTTCCCAGAAGAAGGATTCGCAACGAGACGTCCAGATCAGGCCCACCCGGTGTTTCTTGCTGTGCTGCTATAACCCTGGCTTTGTTGATAGCAAGGTTTGGCCTCCTGGCATCTGATTCACCAGCTTTAATCAAATTTGCAAGTTGCAACCTGTACAGAACCTGTGCAACTACATCGGCACTGGGAGACACTCCAGTCCTGTATACTAACCGCAGAAACTTGATTTGAAGCGCCTCAACTTTCATCAGTGGATCTGACTTGTTATCGTCATCTTGTTGAACAGTACCAGAATAAATTGCACCAGTATTAGAGTTGGTTGTGACCTCTGACGCCAGCGTATCATTAGATGAAAATGTACTGGCAGTAACAGTATCTACAAAGCCATTGTGTGTTGTACCTGAACGATAGCATTCAGTGAGCAAGCTACATTTAAAACATTATGAACAGGAGGATAAAAAAATGTATCATTGAATTTGAAATATGCCCACAGTGTGATGAAATTGAAAACGATTAGTAGCAAGAGGGTCTTTGAGGACAGTAAAGGACGTCAGGATGTAGCTGACAGAAAATAAGAAGCAACATTTTTTTTTTGTGTGTGTGGGGTGGGGGGGGGGGGGGGGGGGGGGGGGGGGGTTAAGAGCACATGGTAAAAGCCCTATCTCAAAAAAAAAAAACTATAACATGCTAAAAGCCTAATAGCAGTAACCTAAAGGTTAAGCCAAGTACATATGCCGGAAAGGTGAAAACTCTCATAGTATCATTGCAAGCACACTAGCCTCTCCTGCACTAATAATTGGATGGTCTGCTAATTAGGTCCGTGTGATGGGAATGGGAATGGCTTGCAATAGGCCATCTGGTTAATTTATCCGATTAACTGAGGGGACCGGTTTTAAGCATAAGAACATCAAGGATATTTTCAGCTGCAGCAGAATAGACTACAAGACATTGAAAACGAAGATTCCAAGTTTATATAACCATGGGCAACGCCGTCATTGAAAACAAAACAACAATTAGCAGGGACAAGGGAGCGCACCATGAGCATCACCCTCGGAGGCGACGGCGTCATCGGCGCCAGCGGAGAGCGCGAACGGCCTGGCGGACAGCAGCGAGGGACCCGAGGCAGTACGAGATCCAGTCCCTGAAGTTCATCAGCATCCTTCTCCTCCACCTGCAGAGAGGGGGGTCGGTCGGGCAGAACGGAATCAGAGAACAAATCTGCCCCCTCCCCCAAGTTGAAGAGCGAGGAAACCACAATCTTACACCCTCCTCCTTCCCGTTCGCCCCACTTCCCCCCTCGGTCCGGACCGCCGAGTCTCCCGTGTAATAAAACCAAGAAGGGAGATCGTATGTACCTGGCCGGAGCCCGAGAAGGAGGATGCGGCGTCTGCGGCGGCGGCGGCGTTGGGAGAAGCCGAGGGGGCTGTTGGAGATGCCGTGGGTATTTTGGTTTATCCTTTTTTGTGTGGCTGGCTCAACCGGACACAGCGAGCGAGTCAGCGGCGGCGACAGAGCTTGTTTTTTTTTTGTCACACAGAAGTTTGGTGGGAGACAAGACACAAGAGGGACAGGCGGATGAGTCCATGGCAGTGGGCCCTCGCAGTATGAATTTGCAGCGAGTATAACAAGGAATTATTGTTCATGTTCACCACTCATAAGAAAAGGGATTATATTGTACATTAATTAATTATATACGGTGTTGCTGATCGGCATGCTACAGCCGAATTTCTTGAGTTTGGAGAAAATTTAGCCATAGCTAAGTTTTGGTATGTCAAAATTATGTAAGGTTCGCGGTGGGTGAACCCAAGGCTTGAGCGTTTGGCTCCGTCAAGATTGAATTGAATTGAATTGAAGAAGAAAAATAGGAGTATGTATTTGGATCGCAGATACCAGCTATGCCAAAATTTGTAGAAAGTGTACAAATGGTATGTGCATATTGAATAGTGTGCGGTCAGTCGGTCACCCAAATCCTTATTCGGCGTGCGTGCGCCCGTAAGGTTAGCGGAGCACGCGGCGCTGTTACTGGGGAAGAAGGGAGCGGGGGCGGGGCGGGGGCAGCGGCCGGGTGGTGGGCGGAACGGCCGGCGGCGAGGGCGCCGCGGGCAGGGCGGTGGACGAGGCGGCGGCAGCGATGGCGGAGGTGGCAGTTAGGGTTAGGGTTAGGCCGACGTCCTCCCTCCCTCTCTCCTCCCCGGCTATAGATTTTGGCCGGCCAGCTTGGTGGTGGTGGCGGGTTGGCCGGCGGTGAGCGAGGCGGCGGCGGCGGCGCCGAGCCGGGCGGGGCAGGACAACCAGATGGACGGGGTAGGCAGCGGGGGCGAGCGACCGACGAAGTTAGGGGAGGCGGGCTCGTTCGGCGGTGGTGGTTGGTGGGTAGGGAGGTCGCCGGTGCCCTGGGCGGTGGTCGAGGTGGGCGGCGGGGCAATGGCTCACTGGGGAAGATGAACAGTAGCACAGGAGGGGAAAGCCGAGCGGGCGTGGGCGCGTGTGCGCTGCTATTGTTCCTGGCGCGCTCGCACGTCGAGAAAGAGGGTCGGTCGGTCACGGCCAAAAAAATCAATCGAGATGTTGTTGGCCCCCGCACGTGCGCCGCATGCCCCAGGACAAGGTGAGTGCTCCGGCCGTCTGTTGAGTTGAGTCATCCTCGCGGCTCTCCCCTTCCAACCGTTGCGTTGCGTGCGACAGCTAGGGATGAAAACGGTACGGATATTTTCCGACCGTATTCGAAACCGAATCTGTTTAGAGGGGTTGAGATCTGTCCGTATCCGAGTCCGGATATCCAACATCCGATACCGTATCCGTATCCGAATACTCAAATCGCATATTTATAATGTCGATATCCAATCGTATCCTATCCGACATAGTTGACATTATCCGTATTCGAATCCAAATTCCGGACAGAAATATAAAAACAAATGTAATATCGATGATATCCGTCCGTATCCGATCCGTTTTCATCCCTAGCGACAGCAAGGAAAGGACGCGACCGTTGGAGCCGGCCGGCCGGACCTTGCTTAATTAGTGTTCGTCGTCCGTGACCTTCTTCTTGTTGTTATTCATTGTTTTTACGATTCATTGTTTTTGCATCTTGTCCGGTTGTTCGTTCGTGCAACCCTTCTTGTGTCGTCCGTTCCCGTCTTCCTGATGAGTACCTACTTCACCTTCTTGTGCCGTACGTCCGTCAGGTGCTAATCAACGAAACCAGCAAATTAAACCAGATAACAGACCATGACGAATAAGCGCCCATTGCCTGTGACTGCGACGAGCCACGGCCGGTCGAGCGCCTGCAGGACGAGGCTGTGCAGGACGACGACGTCACGGTCACGGGTGGCCCCGGCCGGTCACACAACTGCGGACCAGTGAGGTGTCGCCCGGTCACACAACGGCCCGGCCCTATTCGCTGATAAGCCATTCTGATAAGTACAACGGCAGTCCATCTCTGGAAACGATGTTGTCTTGCATACTGAAGCAACATATTTCTTCATGGAAATTTCGTTGAACTTGTGCCTGCCCTGCACTCCAAATTTCCTTCCATCAGAACATCTTAGCAATCATATTAAGTTCTATAATAAATGTTATCTGTTGGACTGCTAACAGGAATCCTAACAATCGTATAAATTGAATGCTCCTATGCTGATGACCTCACCAACTTGAATCACTGGTAACCTCTTCAAGGTCACCCAACATTTAGAGCCACAGTTGATCAAAGCAACATTTTTTTTTTCCACTTTTGTCAGGCATATCCATCAATTTTAGTGGCGAATGGAGCTCATCTACACTCATTATAAACAATCAAACCTGAGCATATAGCCCTGCTGCAAAATATATATCTTATTTTTTCCAAACTGAACTTAAGTACACTTGTCTAGTACTGGGACATAATACAAATTGTGAACTATGAGACACCTGTTTAATATCATGATATCCGCAATGGCATGGACAAAGAGAGAGAGAGAGAGAGAGAGAGAGAGAGAGAGAGAGAGAGAGAGAGAGAGAGAGAGAACTGGAGACCAAAAATTCGTGCTGGTGTACCTTGGCATATAAAAGTTCATGCACGATTGCAATGTATTAGGCATTTCATCAAGTTCCTTCTATGCACAGAAGTGCTAATGGCCGAACATCTCAATCTACACCAATAATAGGTAGTTAGGGATAGGAGGAACATTATTGCAAGCATGGGACACGGGACACCACAAAAGCACTGCAATTAGGATTAATACTCAATAAATACTCACTGGCTGAAGAGATTTGGATCATCGGCTGTGTACTTGGATGTGGTCAGTCAAGATGGCGGTACATGCACAACATGTGGTCCACCCCTGCAAGCTGACAGAATAGCAGGTCATTTGTACAATTGCCTCCATCTGTCTCTGTGAGATGAGAATCAGCTAATATATACAAGAAATTGACCGGACCACTTCTCAGGAGAGACCAGAGACCTCGATCGGCTCGATCTAGGTGCGGCATTTGCATGAGTAGCTTTCGGGAGGGAGGCCAGGCCAGGCCGGGTCAGCAATCAGCAAGCCACCTAAAGATGAGCATGCAGCCCACGGCACGGCGCGAAGCCCTTTTTTTGGCCCGGCCCGGCCTGGCCTTCACCGGGCCCGGGCCAGGCGCAGGCCGTGCTTGGGCCGCCACCCTAGCCCGGCGCACGGCACGGCACGGCCCGGCCCGTTTTCTAACGGCAGGCACGGCCAGGCTCGGTTCTCAGGGGAGGCAATATAACCCCCCGGTCGTGGCCGCTCCCCTCCCCAAACCCTAATCCCCATTCCCCACCCGTTGGGCCAAGTCGCTCTCGCCTCTCTCGCCCTGCCCGTCTGCAACTGATGTCGTCCTGCCCATCTCCGGTGACGTCTCCACCGTCAGATCTTGCAGATCTCCTCTCGTCTTTCTCCTCTCATACTCTCTTCTTCGTCCCAGCCTCTCTCTAATCGGTCGTTGTCCTCCACCGGTTGATCTCGTCGCTCGCCGTCCGTCGGGGTGGTGCTCATGACGCCGCGTCTTCATCTCCGCCTCTCCGGCGCCGGGCTCCGGCTATGTATGTTCGTCACGAACCCTAGATCCATCTGTCTTCACATGAACCCTAACCCTAATCTCTCTATCTTCACATGAACCCTAACCCTAGATCTCTCTGTTCTTTGTTCACAGGTCATCGCTCGATGCCTGGTGCATCGTGCTGGTGTCGCATGAGCCATTGAGGTACGGTGCCGAGAGGGGAAGAAGACGAGGTTGGGGTGGCCATGGACGGCGAAGATGGCCACTACCCTAGAACCATCAACGAAGAGCTCATCGAGTTAGGGTAGGTCCCCGACGAAGTCGACGACATGGGAGATGCTATTGCGCCCTTGTTCGGTAGCAATGCTGCTCCGATCAACCTAGAGGAGGTAGCGCCGGCTAGTGGTGCTGTGGCCTCTAATGACAACGACTCTCTAGCATTGTCCAGCACTGGTAAGCGCCAATCTACTATCTGGGGAGACTTCGATGAAGTCATAGAAAACGTTGATGGTAAGAAGCGTGTTATTGGAGTTTGCAAGTTTTGTAAGGCTAGGTTGTCTGCTAATTCAAATGCTGGCACTGGCCATTTACTTAGGCATCAGAAATCATGCAGGAAGAAGGCAGATCATGCTGCTATGGTTCAAACTAGGCTTGCTTTAAACCCTGATGGATCTTATAGAAACTAGGAATATAAACCAGATGTTGCTAGGGCTGAGTTATGTCGTTTGATTGCCAGACTAGATCTTCCTTTAGCAATAGCTGACACTGATGCCTGGGATGATTACATTTAGTGTGCTCACAACCCTAGGTATAATAGAGTCTCTAGATTTACCACAGCTAGAGACATGTCTAAGCTTTACAATGGAAAACTACATCACCTTAAAAATGTTGTTATGCCTGGTGTGTCTTATGTTTGTTTGATTTCTGATATATGGTCAGGTAATGCTAAGAAAGATTACATAACTATTGTTGCTCACTATATTACTGTTGATTGGGAACTTAAGAAATTTGTGATAGGTTTTAAACTGATTGAAGTGTCTCATAATGGTAATAACATTGCTGAATGTATTGCTAGTTTGCTTCGAGATTTTGGTCTGCTTGACAAAGTTTTCGCTGTTAGCCTTGATAATGCATCTTCTAATACAACTGCTATGCTTACTTTGACACATATGCTTGCTGGTTACTTGGGTTTTGATGTTGATCTAGTAAATACTAATAAAAAGATTTATCATGTTGTGCATCAGCGATGTGCTTGCCATATAATTAATTTGATTGTCAAATCTGGTTTGAAAAGGCTTAAACCTTATACAGAGGTTTTTAAAACTGCAATTAACTTTCTAAATTCATCTAATCAGCACATTGCATAATTCAAAAGCTACTGCAATGCTAAGGGTGTGTGGCCTCGTAAATTTGCTTTGGATATGAATGTTAGATGGAACTCAACATATCTTATGCTAAAGCATCTAATGCCATATAGATCTGTGTTTTCTGTGTTCATAAATACTCACAGTGGCTATCCACTATTGAATGAACATCATTGGTTTGTTGCTGAAAAGATATTGGAGTTCCTTGAATTGTTCTATGGTTCAACTGTTGTTCTTTCTGATGTTTATTACCCCACTAGTCCTTTGGTACTGCATCACATACTTGAGATTGCTAGCCATCTGCATGACTATGAACATGACAATAATCTTAGTGTTGTTGTTATGCCAATGAAGGCTAAATTTCTCAAGTACTGGAAGTCTATACCACTGTTATATGCATTTGCATTTGCATTTGTTCTGGACCCTAGGGCTAAGATGAGAGGTTTGCATAATGTTCTTGAACTGCTTGCCCAGTGTAACAATATGAGTTACAATGCATATTTTGCTGAGGTTAAAACTGAGCTGCATAATCTGTATGACAAGTATGAATCCAAGTTTGGTGCAGCCAGGCTAGCTAGGACCACACATCCATCTGGACTGACAGGTAAGAGAAAGCAGGCATGGGGCAAAATTTTTGGAGGATCAGGTGCTTCTGGTCCTTCAACTGCCACTGGTTCATCATCTACTACTATTACTCCTGGTCTTTCTAAGCACACTGTTTACCTTGACAGTGACAATGTTGTGGCCTATGATGATGACTTTGATATCCTTAATTGGTGGCATGAGCATAAACTAACCTATCTAGTTCTCTCTACCATGGCTAAAGATATTTTGTTAGTTCCTGTCTCAACTACTTCTTTGGAGTCTTGCTTTAGTCTTACTGGCAAGATCATTGAGGAGTGGCGACGACGATTGGGCTCAGATACAGTGGAGATGTTGGTCTACATCAAGGACTGGGAGTTAGGCCCGCAAAGAGCATAACATACTATGGAGGACCAGGAGTTAGAAGACTACTTCAAGAACCTATGGCTTGATGAGGATCAGAATGCTTCTGCTGGTTGAGTCCTTGTGCTGCTGCTGCTGGAGAGTAGAGATCAAGATGCTGCTGCTGGTTGAGTCTTGAGTGTCTTTGTGAGTCTGAGACTCTTAGAGTGTCTATGACTGTGAGTCTGATTGTTTGTGAGAGTGTGAGTGAACATTTGAACTCTGGTTTGTAATAAATTTGAACATTGGAACTTTAAAATGAGCTGGACGTACTCTTTTTTCCTTTCTAGGGTTTCTCACGAGGTGTGAGTTTTACCTAGAAAGGTTTTTAATGAGGCGGCATTGCACAAACAGCTCAAAATTTGATCATCTTGTCTTTCATATTTGATCTATGAATTGTGAATGTGAGACTGCTATAGTTGTATTGAATTGAGACTTCTATAGTTTTGTATATTGAAATGTGTATTCAAATGTGTATTGAATCTGATGTTTTTTGTGATGCGGGCTCTAGGCTGACACGGTGGTCCAGAGCGACTGTTTACACCAAAATTTTGGAAGGAGAGCGTGGGGACTCGAAGCTTTCGGGATTGTGTCATGAAGGAATCGGTTGCATAGAGATCGATATTAGTTGATTTAGATGCGGTACTAGAATTGGCTCTTTTTGGATAACGTCAGCAGACGACGTCAATGGACTGCGGGAAAAGATATGTTGGACTCTACAGAAAGAAAAAGATTAGAGTCCAAGTTATTTTAAGTTAGGAATGTTTTCTTTTATTCCAAGAATTATAATGAGTCGTATTTGAATAGGATTCATGTTTAGGTTCCGGGTATAAATATTGGACCCCGGTTATCGTATAAAAACACGAACAATCAATCAACACAATCTTTCCGACTTTCGCCATCGCATTAGGAGTAGGAGTACTGTAGACATCGGTGAGTTCTTCAACAAGCAGGGCTACATCGACTGATCGGCCTTTGGCTTGTCTGTGAGTACCGTCATGACTTGTATTATGCTTGTAAAGCTGCATCAGCGGATTGACCTTTTATGAGTTATAATATAAGTTAGTTATTGATTAATATTGTTGTTCGTAAGGCTGCATCAGTTGATTGATCTCTTATGAACCATAATATAGATCAAAGTTATCGATCTTGTGTTAAATAACTTGTTGTTTAACACAATATCACTAGTTATCGAATCTACTAAGATTAGTAAGATTTTCCTTGCTGTTTTTGGTTGATTCACCAGTTATCGATTTTGTTATAATTAATGTTTTATTAATTATAACAAACCACCTGATTGAGATAGAGATAGAATCGGTATCACATCATCTTAATTGGTTGTCTTCTAGTTTGGTCACACTTTGAATCTTATAATTGATGGCTTAATTCTGCTAGATTGGCTGTTTTATCTCTATTTCAATAAAACATAGTATGCATTCAAAGACATGTTCCAATCTTGAGTAAGTTCACTAGTTAATAAGATCTAATCTAATGACACAACTATAGCTGCATCGATCCAGTTGAACCTCACTGGTAAGACTTTGGATTAGAGATTATCGATTAGTGGTTTTGTTCATGATCAAGATATATATTCTGTTTATTTGCTATGCATGCATCGGCTATTTTAGCCGATTCGTCTGTGCTTTCACACATATAGCATGTTTTTCATGAAGTGTTATTGGAGTTTGCAAGTTTTGTAAGGCTAGGTTGTCTGCTAATTCAAATGCTGGCACTGGCCATTTACTTAGGCATCAGAAATCATGCAGGAAGAAGGCAGATCATGCTGCTATGGTTCAAACTAGGCTTGCTTTAAACCCTGATGGATCTTATAGAAACTAGGAATATAAACCAGATGTTGCTAGGGCTGAGTTATGTCGTTTGATTGCCAGACTAGATCTTCCTTTAGCAATAGCTGACACTGATGCCTGGGATGATTACATTTAGTGTGCTCACAACCCTAGGTATAATAGAGTCTCTAGATTTACCACAGCTAGAGACATGTCTAAGCTTTACAATGGAAAACTACATCACCTTAAAAATGTTGTTATGCCTGGTGTGTCTTATGTTTGTTTGATTTCTGATATATGGTCAGGTAATGCTAAGAAAGATTACATAACTATTGTTGCTCACTATATTACTGTTGATTGGGAACTTAAGAAATTTGTGATAGGTTTTAAACTGATTGAAGTGTCTCATAATGGTAATAACATTGCTGAATGTATTGCTAGTTTGCTTCGAGATTTTGGTCTGCTTGACAAAGTTTTCGCTGTTAGCCTTGATAATGCATCTTCTAATACAACTGCTATGCTTACTTTGACACATATGCTTGCTGGTTACTTGGGTTTTGATGTTGATCTAGTAAATACTAATAAAAAGATTTATCATGTTGTGCATCAGCGATGTGCTTGCCATATAATTAATTTGATTGTCAAATCTGGTTTGAAAAGGCTTAAACCTTATACAGAGGTTTTTAAAACTGCAATTAACTTTCTAAATTCATCTAATCAGCACATTGCATAATTCAAAAGCTACTGCAATGCTAAGGGTGTGTGGCCTCGTAAATTTGCTTTGGATATGAATGTTAGATGGAACTCAACATATCTTATGCTAAAGCATCTAATGCCATATAGATCTGTGTTTTCTGTGTTCATAAATACTCACAGTGGCTATCCACTATTGAATGAACATCATTGGTTTGTTGCTGAAAAGATATTGGAGTTCCTTGAATTGTTCTATGGTTCAACTGTTGTTCTTTCTGATGTTTATTACCCCACTAGTCCTTTGGTACTGCATCACATACTTGAGATTGCTAGCCATCTGCATGACTATGAACATGACAATAATCTTAGTGTTGTTGTTATGCCAATGAAGGCTAAATTTCTCAAGTACTGGAAGTCTATACCACTGTTATATGCATTTGCATTTGCATTTGTTCTGGACCCTAGGGCTAAGATGAGAGGTTTGCATAATGTTCTTGAACTGCTTGCCCAGTGTAACAATATGAGTTACAATGCATATTTTGCTGAGGTTAAAACTGAGCTGCATAATCTGTATGACAAGTATGAATCCAAGTTTGGTGCAGCCAGGCTAGCTAGGACCACACATCCATCTGGACTGACAGGTAAGAGAAAGCAGGCATGGGGCAAAATTTTTGGAGGATCAGGTGCTTCTGGTCCTTCAACTGCCACTGGTTCATCATCTACTACTATTACTCCTGGTCTTTCTAAGCACACTGTTTACCTTGACAGTGACAATGTTGTGGCCTATGATGATGACTTTGATATCCTTAATTGGTGGCATGAGCATAAACTAACCTATCTAGTTCTCTCTACCATGGCTAAAGATATTTTGTTAGTTCCTGTCTCAACTACTTCTTTGGAGTCTTGCTTTAGTCTTACTGGCAAGATCATTGAGGAGTGGCGACGACGATTGGGCTCAGATACAGTGGAGATGTTGGTCTACATCAAGGACTGGGAGTTAGGCCCGCAAAGAGCATAACATACTATGGAGGACCAGGAGTTAGAAGACTACTTCAAGAACCTATGGCTTGATGAGGATCAGAATGCTTCTGCTGGTTGAGTCCTTGTGCTGCTGCTGCTGGAGAGTAGAGATCAAGATGCTGCTGCTGGTTGAGTCTTGAGTGTCTTTGTGAGTCTGAGACTCTTAGAGTGTCTATGACTGTGAGTCTGATTGTTTGTGAGAGTGTGAGTGAACATTTGAACTCTGGTTTGTAATAAATTTGAACATTGGAACTTTAAAATGAGCTGGACGTACTCTTTTTTCCTTTCTAGGGTTTCTCACGAGGTGTGAGTTTTACCTAGAAAGGTTTTTAATGAGGCGGCATTGCACAAACAGCTCAAAATTTGATCATCTTGTCTTTCATATTTGATCTATGAATTGTGAATGTGAGACTGCTATAGTTGTATTGAATTGAGACTTCTATAGTTTTGTATATTGAAATGTGTATTCAAATGTGTATTGAATCTGATGTTTTTTGTGATGCGGGCTCTAGGCTGACACGGTGGTCCAGAGCGACTGTTTACACCAAAATTTTGGAAGGAGAGCGTGGGGACTCGAAGCTTTCGGGATTGTGTCATGAAGGAATCGGTTGCATAGAGATCGATATTAGTTGATTTAGATGCGGTACTAGAATTGGCTCTTTTTGGATAACGTCAGCAGACGACGTCAATGGACTGCGGGAAAAGATATGTTGGACTCTACAGAAAGAAAAAGATTAGAGTCCAAGTTATTTTAAGTTAGGAATGTTTTCTTTTATTCCAAGAATTATAATGAGTCGTATTTGAATAGGATTCATGTTTAGGTTCCGGGTATAAATATTGGACCCCGGTTATCGTATAAAAACACGAACAATCAATCAACACAATCTTTCCGACTTTCGCCATCGCATTAGGAGTAGGAGTACTGTAGACATCGGTGAGTTCTTCAACAAGCAGGGCTACATCGACTGATCGGCCTTTGGCTTGTCTGTGAGTACCGTCATGACTTGTATTATGCTTGTAAAGCTGCATCAGCGGATTGACCTTTTATGAGTTATAATATAAGTTAGTTATTGATTAATATTGTTGTTCGTAAGGCTGCATCAGTTGATTGATCTCTTATGAACCATAATATAGATCAAAGTTATCGATCTTGTGTTAAATAACTTGTTGTTTAACACAATATCACTAGTTATCGAATCTACTAAGATTAGTAAGATTTTCCTTGCTGTTTTTGGTTGATTCACCAGTTATCGATTTTGTTATAATTAATGTTTTATTAATTATAACAAACCACCTGATTGAGATAGAGATAGAATCGGTATCACATCATCTTAATTGGTTGTCTTCTAGTTTGGTCACACTTTGAATCTTATAATTGATGGCTTAATTCTGCTAGATTGGCTGTTTTATCTCTATTTCAATAAAACATAGTATGCATTCAAAGACATGTTCCAATCTTGAGTAAGTTCACTAGTTAATAAGATCTAATCTAATGACACAACTATAGCTGCATCGATCCAGTTGAACCTCACTGGTAAGACTTTGGATTAGAGATTATCGATTAGTGGTTTTGTTCATGATCAAGATATATATTCTGTTTATTTGCTATGCATGCATCGGCTATTTTAGCCGATTCGTCTGTGCTTTCACACATATAGCATGTTTTTCATGAACCTGTCAATATATAGATGGTTTTATAGATTCTTTAGCTTTAGTTTGTTATTATTATCATAGTTGTATCGATCCGATCGAACCTCATTGTTGATGGTAACATATTAGATTCAGAGCGTTTGTAGATTTATTTGTACTAGACAGTCGATTTGTTCGCATGTTATATCCTTTCTCGTTAAACTTATCAGCTCAATGTTTTACACTGGTTATATCTAACTAGCTGATGAAGTTTCTTTATATTACTTATATTCGTTGTATTGCACTTGTTCTGTCTGGATTAATCAATCAT
The DNA here is from genome assembly GCF_019320115.1 of Miscanthus floridulus. Classification (NCBI taxonomy): domain Eukaryota; kingdom Viridiplantae; phylum Streptophyta; class Magnoliopsida; order Poales; family Poaceae; genus Miscanthus; species Miscanthus floridulus. The sequence goes on along the minus strand of NC_089593.1, from coordinate 30,399,588 downwards.
AATAAAATCACTATGACCCATAGTATCGGTTATTTTGAATTTGTACCATCATCATTGATATTAGCCGATAATCTTCAATTCAGCTGTTGGATATGTTGGATAAAATCTTCAATTCTGTCTAGATTAATCCTTGTTTTACTGATATGCTGGATATTGACTATTTAGTCGATAGCCCCCATCGAATCGACTGTTTAGTTGATATTTGGAACTGTCTGGAGCAACGCCGACATGTTCCGCCTTAAACTACTGATAAGATTTTCTCTCCTTGTCAATTGCAGGTCAAATTGACTAGCATGCCGTTGGGTTTTCAGAATCGACTAGTTCTGTGTTGAAGCCAAGCAGATCTCCAATCTCATTCCGTTCAGATCGACCGACTTGTTGTGTGTTGTTTTGCATCGCCATATTTTTTTTGTCAACAGCGGCGTTGCAACAAGTAGGCCTTACGAATTTTAACTGCTACTGGGCCGCGGGGAAGCAATGGAAGAGATGGGCCAATAGCCTACCAAATATGCGAAAAATAATAGGCTGCACAGATCAGAGGCAGGCTAGAATTCGTATATATAAAGTAAAGCGCTATAATTATCAAATAAGGGTTTATAGCTCACTGGTCTTTGAACAATTGAGAATTTGGTCTGAAGTTTGAGCTTCTCTTTTTTTTAGCTTAAGTTCGAGCTTCTCATGGAATTTTTTTTATCTTTTTGGTTTTATTTAGAGAAACGCCATATACTATGTTCGATGTTTTGGTAGGTGGAAGATGCTGTCGGGACTGGCTTTGCATATCTTAGTTCAGGGGGCCTTAGTCTGGAATCAAATGAAATGGAGAAGAGACGAAATATAAATGTAAACAACTTATAGATAAATTCAACAAAACAATGGTAGCCTAGTGGTATGGTTGTTTGGGCACACGTGAGTTCGATTCTTAAATATGAGCTCTTTAACTATATTTTTTTATTTTTTTCTTTATACTTAGGTCTAAGACCAAATGGTTCACAGGATGCTAAAATTGGTAAGGACCATGTGAATACATGGTCAAAGACCAAATGGACAAGCTGAAGGATGATGTTCGCAGAGGTTCTAGAAGCTATACATGGCATTCCTCGAGCAGGTGGATTTGGAGGAAGAAGCAGCGTCCAAGAAGTGCAACAAGAAATGAAGTCTGTGCTGTTGGGGTGGATATTTTGCAAGTATCACCTGATGACTGGTGTTTAGTTTGTGGTTACCTTTTCTGGTGGCTTAGTTGCTATGTCTAGAACCTGTTAGTTGGTATGGAATCTATGATGATGGGAGCCACTATATATATGCTCCTGTATTATTGCTTCTCCATTTTTTCCTAAGTTGGTCTTTGGTGTTGTATTACTAGTATTTTCAATCGCTCATTTATTAACGTTTCAATATGACTGTATGGTGCACTTAGTGTAGCAGAGTATGAGATATTTTGGGCCACAACAACTTATTCTCAGAGCTTCTTGATGATGGCCGCCGCCCTCTCCTTGACAACATGACTGCCGGCTTGGCTACTAGCTGGCCTCCTAGAAGATGACACCTAGGGTGCCAGCCAAAGGCTGCTGGCTGTGCGCGCTTTTGATCCAGATGATGATCATGGCGCCGTGCTAGCTGCACGCGTGATCGATGATAGACCAAATCAATGGGGAGAGCTGCCGTGCTCGGTCGCTTCTTCCACGTCATCTATGGCATGGCGTGTGTTGTGTTAGGGAGAGATCGATCGACGGGGAGAGCCGCACACATCTCTAACCAACATGATGCTCACTATGCTGCTAGGCCCTAGACAAAGAAAGACCCACAAAATACATTAGTCTATCGCAACATAAAAAAGTGTGGCAATAGTAACATGTAATTGCACCCGTTGAGGATTCTAGTTGCAATAAGCACCTAACAATTGCAACACCGCTGAAGATTATTACAATCCAAAAGAACCATTGCAATAGGAACATGCTACTGCAACCATTTCATAATTCTTGTTGCAATAAACACCTAAGAATAGCAACACCACTGAAGATTATTGCAACTCATAATAACCATTGCAATAGCTACAAGCAAAAGCAACCAAATCTAAATATAATTGCAATAACACCAAGTAATTGCAACGAAAATCAATATTAATGCAACTTCAAAGCGCCATGGCAATAACGCGAACTAATTGCAACACAATTCTAAAATGGTTACAGTAGTGCACGCCTATTGCAATGACTAGCCACACATATTGCAACACATTTAGTCCGCTGCATTATAGGCGCATATTGCAACTATTTTACGAAAATGTTGCAATATGCCCCCCTATGATAACCAAATTAGTGGTGTTACAATCACGTGGTGTGAGATTAGGGGTAAATCCTTGTAGTATACCACGCTCTCCACAGGAGGAGTAGGATGAGGTCCCGTTGCTCCTTCAAGTAGCTGGCTAGGAGTAACAGTAGCCAATCTTGGAACTGTTCATCACCCGATAATAGCCAGTGCTGGCCCATGGCTTGTCGCAAGTCCCTTGCTCGCGGACATTGGATTACCGCGTGATGACTAGACTCGTTTTCATCCGTGCGATCTTCATCCAATTTTGAAATGGGTATTTGGGACCTTAAATGAATTCAAATTAAAAAGCTGTCAACTACAAAGTTCTATGGCTTGTCGCAAGTTCTATAGCTATTCATTAACATAAGTCAGTGTTAAAGTAATTCTGATGGTCAAATGGCTGGGTTACCTGCTATGCCGATTTTGCCGAGTTGATTAACTTGGGCTTCTGCTACTATTACTTATTGCCGTGTTGAAAGTTTACTGGTAGCCAAAACTATGAAAAAAAATCATCGTTCAGTTGTTTTTATGTACATCCCTGGAATGAACCCGTGGCGTTAGCATGAGCACTATACTAGTTATAACAAAAAGGTCAAGAACAAGCAGTTTGGTGAAGGAGAATTAGTCTGGAAAGTAAAATTGCCGATTGGGTCTAATGACAACAAGTTTAGCAAATGGTCACCTAATTGGGAAGGTCCTTATTGGATTAGTCATTGTGCGCCTGGCAATGCTTACATTTTGGAAATGCTAGAAGGGAGAGAAGAATTTGATAGAGCGATCAATGGAAAATATCTAAAGAAGTATTATCCTAGTGTCTGGGTTAATGCTTGATAGCCGATTTGTTAGCCGTCGGCTCTAATAGCCGATACCGAAGGGTATCACCTCTAGCGCAAAAAATAGAAGAGTTAACCCTAAGAAAAAAGCCAATACGACATGTATCGCCTATAGAGCAAAAACACATAAAGACATTCATATCATGGTGCATTCACAGAGACACATTCATAAAAATAAAAGTTTTGTTTATTGATAAGTTTGCCCCTAAGTACAAGCTAATCAAAAACATTATTTATCACATCCTGGGCGGATATGATGTCCACAATGTCCTCTGCTGCATCATCGAAGTCTTCGATTAACTCCTCATGTAGCTCAGGGTTGTCGCCCATCGAGAAGCTAGTCTCCATGGTGCGGAGCTCATACCTGGTCTGGACCTACGCTGCGGCCAGGGCCACTGACGCGCCGCGGCGAACGCTGTGAAGGGCGATCTCCTAGACGCGCACTGGGACGTCAAGGAGGCAGGCATTGGTGATGGGGCCCTAGGTGTTAACAACCATTGTAGCCGCGTTCACCGCCAGTTGTATGTTCTCCAACTAGACCGTCAGGGCTGGCAATCACAGGAATAAACAGGTTGTTACAACAGAAGCAGAGGGAGTGAGAACGGAGGTTTTCTTGAAGATCATCTTACCCGCCACCATGGTGTTGGATTCGGCCAACCGCACCCAGGCGGCATTGGCTTCTTCCTCGGTGGTGAGGACGGCGGCTTGAGAGGCCTCAAGGCAGCTCTCAAGCTAACCGTTCTCCTGAGTTGCCTCAGAGTAACAATCCTTGGCTACTCGCCATGCCTAGAGGAAGTGCCGGGCATCATCGCCGGTGTAGGAGTCGAAGGAGTCCCCCGACGATTCTGGCCCAGCGGCAGACATGGCGTTGGAAGGCTCGCTGGCCTCAGGAGTAGGAGGAAGTCTATCATTAAGGATGAACCTGCAGATGCATTAGTAGATGATTCTTGCTATGGATGGGAGCGTTCAGTCTTACCTCATGCGGCAGAGCCGCTGGCCAACCGGGACCTCCTCCTCCAGGAGATCTTCTACTGCACGCTTGCTGCGGTGATCCTCTCCTGCAATGAGTGCTGGTCTAGATCATGGAAGGAGAAGGGAGCTGCTACAGGGTTTGTGAAGGTGAAGAAGTGCAGAGAACAGAAGCGGTTGCAAGATGTGTGTGTTCGAGGCTAGGGCTCTTGGGTGGTATTTATAGCTACGAAGCGAAGTGGTGGATATCTTGGGACGTGCAAAAGGTAACCACAATTAATAGAAGGTGAAACGCCACCCCACTAATGCCGAAGAGAATGCGGTGTTGATAACCGAGGACAGAAGTTGAAGAGTTTTTGTAGTGGAGGCCGTGTTTTCAGACTTAATTCGATTGAAGTCAGAAGTCTAGGATCTGCTATTTTCAAATCAGCTCTTTTAGCTAAAATAGGAGATAAACAGATCGATAGGCTGGTTCTCATTAGTTTTGCATAGGATATATGTTACAAATAGTGACATTTAGATTACAAGTTCAAAACATCCTGGATTGCCTTCAAAGCTTTTAGCGGGATGGCGTCAACTTTTGCAATTTGTTGCCTACCTTTTTTGGCTGATTCAGGGATGTTCTCGAGGTTGCTGTGGATGGCTTTACCCTCTTTGACTTTGGTCAACATATCCTATTTCTTTTGCTTGATGGCATCAGGTATTTGAGCCAAGTTGGACGCATGACGATCGTTGGCAGCCTTCACATTCTCTAGTTTTTCTCGAGTTTGGCGCGCTTAGCTCTGAGTTGGTTCAGCTCTGGTTCAATCTTGAAGGGGGAGCTCTTCAAATCATCAATTAGCTATGCTAGCTCTTTGGCCTCTTGTTTGTTGGAGTTCTTCTTGTCCAATAAAGCTTCGTGATTAGCTAGGTTTCTCTGAGCCCTTTTCACTCTTGGAGCTTGATCCTTAATGTTGGATAAAGGTGTCAGAACTTCAGCAAGATTTGAAGGCAAGTTACCCTTAATGGCTAGGAAAGTTCTTCTGGCCGGATCTGCATCCTGGACTAAATTGGCTATATTCTTTTAGAGCATTGGCAGCATGTCTTTTAGCCAGTGTTATCCTAAATGCTAAACAGTAAACAGTCGGTCACCTACCGTTTAGCCCATTATTCGGGCAAAATGGGTGTTTAAATGGGAAAAATGACCGTTTAAATGGTCAAAACAACCAATTAAACAGAAATGATGTACCACCGTGTAGCATTTAAACGGTGTGTAAACGGGCTAAATGGTCGTTTAGGCGAACAGTGCTTTTAGCTGATTTTTTATCTCCTTTGACAAAGCTTCTTTGGAGGAGATGGCTGATGAGCTGATTTCATCTTCATCTATATACTCTTCAAAATTGAAAGAGTAGCTCAGAGCTGGTGAGTTAAGTGCATGCAGGTGGGTAAGGAAAATTTTTGTTAAGAAATAAGAAGTTATTTGAAAATAAGAAGAATGAGGAGGTACAGTACCTTTTCTGGGATATTTTCTATCTGAGGAGAAGGAACAACTGATGATGCACCAATGGTATCTGATTGAATCAGCTCTAGACTTTCAACACTAGTATCTACAAACATCAAGGAAAAAATTTCAATTCATGTTTGTTGTAGAAGGATAAAATAAATATATGATTTTCTTACCATCGATTGTTTGCTGAACTAGGGAATTGACAGTCTAGGTGTCAACGTCAATAGGGTCGCCTTCGACTGATGGACTATCGGTTTTATGTTCTTGCGTGGATATTTCCTTAGGTAGTGTCTAATGAGGTGAGATGGTCAGGGAGAGATGAAAATTGAATGAAAAATAGAGAATTTTGAGGAGATACCTTGGCAGCATTAGGAGGTGAAGTGGAAGGATTCTCATTTTCTACTATTTTAGAAGCATCGGTTGTTTCAATCGTAATTGGCTCCTTTGGGAGGTCAGCCGATGAAGGTCTAGTTGGTGCTGATCCAAACGCCTGGGACAACAGTTTAGCACCCAAAGTCGATTGAGATGCAATGGTGGACAACTGTAAGAAAAGGAATTGGATTAGAAATCGACCATCATTTTGGAAAGAAGATAGATTGTTTTACCTGAGCAATTGATGGTCTTGTTCTATGAAATCTTTTCCTAGTGGTGGTTTTCTAGATTACCCCTTGAGGTGCTTTGTGTTTTGAGAATTGATATGTTACAATTGTAGGAGAAGCCTGGGTTTTCATTAGCTTCTTCAGTGTAGGTGCAGTTGATCCCAATCTTTAGATTGGACATGGCGGATAATACTCTATGGCATGCCCTTTTCTGTCCACATTTGGGGGATTGAATTCAGCATCCTGCATGGGGGTTTCTGTTAGATGAGTTGGCAGAGAGACTTTAGTAGATGATCTTTATGGAAGAAAAAAGTTAACTAGTTACCTCACTATCAGAAGCAAAATCTTCATCTAGAGCTATGCAGCTAGGATGGACTAGCCTACAGAAGAGATGGGAGTGCCATTCTTGCCACTAGGAATCATAGAAATTTGAAGTGAAGGTGGCTTTGGTCCATTCTTGCAGATAGAGGGAAGGAAGATTTGATCCCAACTAGAAAACTGTAGAAGCTTCCATTGCCTCACTGATGCCTTCTCTCGGTTTCAGTATATCTTTGAAAAATAGCCGGGGGCGGTTGACCAAGACCAAATTAACGAGCTATAAAAGAAGGGTTGTAAAACTCATAGGTTAGAAGGCTGCCTAGAAGAAAAGAACCTCTGGGCATTTTGCTGCGGCCATGATGAAATTAGGCTGGTAAAACACAAGGTTTGATGAAAGAATTGAAGATTGCAGCTGTTGTTTCGTCTAAGCAGCCTGATTCAAATCGAAATTTGAATGGGAAGACCAACTCATTGTCTTCATCTTCATCATAGGATAGCTAGGTCAGAATATTTGCATCAAACCCTCTATAAAACTTCTTAAAGAGGTGGCCCACATCGATAACAATTGTTATGGCCAATGCAGCTTCACCATAATTCATACACTGGTGAGTTCTTCCTTCTTTGCCTTTGTATTCCTCATCAAAGTTGGAGGAGGGAAAACTCAAATTCTAGAGATTTGGCTTCACGATCCTATGCATATGTAGATTTAACCACATTTGTATTAACCACCAAGGGCCGCTGATGGTGTGCATTACTTCATTCTTCAGTAGTTGGGCAGCCACCTGGTGCATCAAGTGGTAAGCTGATCCTAACAAATATTTTCCAAGAGGAATCTCAGCGCCTACTGCTAGATGCTCTGCCAAGAGTTTGTGGTTGTAAGTCGGACCACAAGATGACCCACAGAATATGAATCTTTCTAACCACATGTTTAGAAAAGCCACATGTTCTTTTTCGCTAACAGTCGATTCATTCCCAATGTGGTTCTGGATATAGCTTGCCCATCCTGTGCAATCCGATATTTTGGCTAGCTTCTTCGACCTAGCACCTAAGAGTTCATATGGCTGCATTGGTCCTGTTATTCTAAGGCCCGTCAACATATGAGCATCACCCAAGGTAATAGTCATCGGACCATGACCAAAGATAAAAGCGTTCAAGGTGTTGGACTAGAAGTAAGAAGCGGCAATTAGGAGTGACTCATTTCTTTCCATCCCGAATAGTGATAGTGTTAGGCATTGGCTTAAATCATAAACTTCCCAATCTCTACCCTTTTTGTCTGACACTCTTCAGATTCAGTCTCTCCATCCCTTGGGCATTTGAGGCCAATTCCTAAAGGGAATTTTGGTGTTCCAAGAAGATAAATCTACCAAGGACTGTTTGAAGGGAATTTGATTGGTTTCTTGATTGATAAAATCCAAAGGATTAGTATCTCCTATGGGTCCAAGGTAATAAGCATTCAGAATAACAAACAAAGGAATCAAAATTTCATTTTTCATTTCCTAGAAAGTCAGATGAGATGAACTTAAGGAAAAGGAAGTACAAAGCAGCAGCTGATAGTTGTGAGGCAGAAATTTTGAGACATACCTCAAGGATGTAGTCGCTGGTCACCATTGTAGTTGGAATAGATCTAAATATGAGAAAGGGTTGCAGAGGAGTGACTTGAAAAGCAGCCCGAGCAGAAGGGAGAAACTGGTAGAGTTGGAGCTTTGGTCACCATTGTAGTTGGAATAAGATCTAATCTAATGACACAACTATAGCTGCATCAACCCGGTCGAACCTCACTAGTAAGACTTTGGATTATCGATTAGTGGTTTTGTTCATGATCAAGATATATATTCTGTTTATTTGCTATGCATGCATCGGCTATTTTAGCCGATTCGCCTGTGCTTTCACACATATAGCATGTTTTTCATGAACCTGTCAATATATAGATGGTTTTATAGATTCTTTGGCTTTAGTTTGTTATTATTATCATAGCTGTATCGATCCGATCAAACCTCACTTTTGATGGTAACAGATTATGGCAGAACTGCCAGAAATAACATACCTTCGGAGGCGCTTGTCTTCCACCGGACACTAAGCACCCCGAGAATGAGATACTTCGGGCGGATTTCATCGAGCACACCCCAAGGGAGAACTCGAATAATCCACGTTTTTCCTCTAGGATCTAATAATGAGAACGAGTTTACAATACTTCGTCCATTTCATACAACCGGAGTTCTTAGAAATACCTTATTACAGTATCAAGTTCAGAGCGTGGAATTTAAACAGCGGAATTACAATAAACGTCTATCGATAATATACAAGGATCCGTCTGTGCCCACCAGAAGAATCCTTCACACAACAGCTACTCCTCAAGCTGCACCTGCAACAAGGGTAAATAAACCCTGAGTACACAATGTACTTGCAAGACTTACCTGACTAGTGGGAATAATTTCCCGGCTAAAGGATATGATAAGCTTTATGGTCTGCTGGGTTTCCTTTTTTGCGGAAAGCAATACTAGTAGTGAATCCTTATGTATGTTTCTTATTAGCAGTCATGATTAGTTCATTATCTAACCATTCTAGGTAAGCACCTATTCTACTTTCAAGCCAGAGTCGAGCAAACAGATCCATTTCACCATCTTTCATCTTATAGTTCTTACTATGGTGCTAGATTGTAGACAAGTCATACTAGATTACCTAATGATTCATGAATCAATGTGACCAGCTGGGTACCCTGAAACACATGCCCCACTTGTACCCCGAGCACAAGTAGGACCAACCCATCACTCTCCTGTCAAGGGGTCTAGATCCCCATCCAAACTTGGACTCCAAGCCCCCACACCTGAGTTCTAGACTCAGTGTGGTGCTTAGACCACCACCATCTCTGCCTCCAATTAGTCGGTCTGGAAAGAGTCGGAACCCACGATAAGAGAGCAACGACCTTCCCTGCTCCCATAAACAAGTATGTGCTCAGGATAATAAGTCTGTGACCTGACTGGAATCCAATGCAACGGCCGGTCCTTAACTGAAACGGATACGGAAAATAGTGTAACCAAGCTATGCCCCATTGGCCGTGGGACACAACCTCTTACACCCACCAATACCCATACCATATCCCTGCCCAGTCTCCATTTTTCCTTTCACCTTTTTATCATAAGAGTGATAATAATAATCACCTATTGTGAGTAACGGCAGGTTACTCACACTACCGAAAATCCTAAGCATAGCAGCTACTTGACCTATGCTAGTAGGACTTATAGGTAGGTTATATATGTATGTAGTTTCCATAAAATGCCTGTAACATAAATGCACATCACATATATATCCAGTGATTATTCAAAATAAGGGTTATGCACCGTGGCTTGCCATGGGCAGGCGTGGTGTCAGCAAAGTCAGCAGCTTGTGGCTCCGAGGCTCCCTCCAGGATGAGGATCTCCTCCTCGTACTCCTCGATTATCTCCTCGTACTCTGACTCACCCGCGGTTACAAACTCTACCAACTCGTTATCTACATACATTAAATGATGATGCAACACTTAGTAATACGGCAACAACAACTCTTAAAATAAGAATACATCTATCAAGCTACTAAGCTAGCTCTAATGACTAAGATGCTAAGTTACCTATTATTCCCACTAAATAGGTATGCAACATTTCATGTATCATCTTAGCAAATAAAGGCATCGTTATTCTTATTACCGATTTAATATATATACTAAAACAAGGAGTACTTAGCTACCCCATTTCTCAACCTATTCTAAGGCTACAAAAATTACAGTGAGCACATAATAATCTAATGAACCTACTATAAAAATTTCAAAGCTAGCATTTCTACGATTTCATCACAAAAATTTATTCTCTAAGTAATCATAATAATAACAAGCATTCTAAAATAAATAAAGTAACCCAAAAAAACCATAGAACTATATGAACTAAATATACTAACAGATAGATCACAAATTTAGGAATGTAACAAAATTTATTACACAATTTTTGGACACCTACATGATTTTATATAATTTACTAAAGATCAGCTCAAAACTAAATTGGAAAAACATTTACTAATTCCCTGGAAAAAGGAAAACCAATTTTTCCGTGCGGCCCGCAACGCGCGGCCCACGTGGCACAGCGCACGTGTGAGCACGGCCCACGACCAACGGACAGGCCCAGCAAAAGTGGCCCACGTGGGGAGGCCGCGTGCGCTGGCAACCTTGCAAAAAGGACCTTGCGCTAATGGTGAATTAACCAGCGGTCCTCACCACTATTCCCCCTCCTCTCAGCCCTTTCACCTAGCACCCTAGATTTCTTCCAATTTCCATCACGAAGCCCATGGCGGTGGCGCGCGCGACGACGCGACCTCCGCCAGCATTCCACGCTCACGCGGGGCAATAGGGACCCACCCTAGCTTTTCTAAGGGTCGATCACCATCGCTAGCTCGAACGATGACCCTAGAAAGTGGTAGGGAGCTAGGGGACGCACTAGCACGCGCAGTAGTGATGCACGGTGGTTCACTACGGTGGTGCGACCATTCCGGCGAAATAGGGCAGCTAGGCGATCAACTAGCTAGCGTAAGAGCTTCCGTGACTCACCAGAAACCTGGCTACGGTGACTGTTTGGTTAGGGACAGCCTGAGCGGCGCTGGCCACGAGTGACTGAGTGACTTGGCGGTGGTCCACGGTGGACACGGCCGCGGCGACACCCCGGGGACAGTGGTAGTGGTTCAATAGAGGGGCACATGTTGTAGAGGGAATCAAGGTGAAGATAACGGTGCCACAGAATTGGATGCTAAAGCTCTGTGAAGGGGGGTGCTCTGGAGTGGCTTGAATTTGGCCATAAGATGACCGGCGACAGGGAAAACTCCAAATTGGAGCTCAGCATCACACGACTGTGGTATCGGGCAGGCTTGGCGCGTAGCTAGGTTCCCAATCGAGCCTCAAGCGAGCCAATTACCCTAGAGGTGACCAAGCGCTGCGGTTTTAGCTTTGGCACAGCTCGGTCTTGCCGGTGTGACGCCATTCGAAGCAGTGGTGGTTGGGAAGCGTGGCATAGCACTTGCCACTTAATAGAAGAGGACAAAGGCATGACTGAGGATGGCTACACGTGCGGGCAGAGCAAGGGCGGCAGTGGCAGCGGCACGGTGTGTAGAGGGACGCTGTGCCGCCTCGGCGGGACGCGGATGCCAGGCAGAGCAGGTGCACATGGGGGGTGTCACGGCCCTGTGCGCGCAGTGCCCTCGGCGGGACGACACGGCACAGAGGGAACATGCGCATGTTGGCGATAGTGGCTACGGCCATGCGTCGACACAGCGTGACCGAGCGACAAGAAACAATGCTGCGAGCAGTGCGACAGGCCAAGTGCAGCGCGGCGATGGCAGTGGTGTAGCGACGAGCCGACGCGGCTTGTGCGCACAACAACGCCGTGTAGACGTCGCACGAGGGTGCGGCTAGGCGCAGCGGTCGGGGCGCAGACACCAGGCACGGGTGCGTGGCAGCAGCGGTAGCAGCGGCAGCGTTAGCCTGGCCATAGCCAGCCAGGGCCGGCCACTGCCTTCGCGCGGGGCGGCCACAGCCGGCCAGCGTGCGGTGACCGCGGCCAATAGTCAAACTGCCAATATTCCATTCCTTTTAGACAACTTTGTGATATTTTGCCTAGCCCAAACGAGTTCAAACACTTCTAACCACTACACCATTACAAAGATCACACTTTGGTTCAATTAATAGTACCAAAACACAACTATAGTGTTTAATTAAATTTTGCAAAAATTTACTGCCAAAATGGCATTGTCTGACAGTGTCCAGACTTAGGAAAATAAACTAAGTGCGAAGCTGATTTGAATATCAAATTCAATATTTGAGCTGCCAAAAATACTAGATAACAATATTACTTTTCCAAAACAAAAGTTGCACTATCTTCTACAAAATGTGTACTTCAGGCTTTATTAAGGTGTCGCATATATATTTTATAGCATTTTTGCTTAATAAAAATTGGTTTCCAACCTTAAGTGATATAACATGACTATGGAATTAACTTTCGTTTCACACTTCCGTTGATCATTTAGAGTTACGGAAGTTGATCTACACTCTTTATTACATGCATTAACACATAAACATGATGCTTATGATATGTTTTAGTAAATGATTTACGGTGTAACACCGAGGGTGTTACACAGATTATATTCAGAGCGTTTGTAGATTCATTTGTACTAGATAGTCGATTTGTTCGCATGTTATATCCTTTCTCGTTAAACTTATCGGTTCAATGCTTTACACTGGTTATATCCATCTAGCTGATGAAGTTTCTTTATATTACTTATATTTGGGTGTATTGCACTTGTTCTGTCTGGATTAATCAATCATAATAAAATCGCTATGTCCCATGAGTATCGATTATTTTGAATTCGTACCATCATCGTTGATATTAGCCGATAATCTTCAATTCAGCGATCCTTGTTTTACTGATCTGTTGGATATCGACTATTTAGTTGATAGCCCCATCGAATCGTCTGTTTAGCTGATATTTGGAACTGTCTGGAGCAACGCTGACATGTTCCGCCTTAAACTGCTGATAAGATTTTCTCTCCTTGTCAATTGTAGGTCAAATTGACTGGTACGCCGTTGGGTTTTTAGAATCGACTGGTCCTGTGTTGAAGCCAAGCAGATCTCCAATCTCATTCTGTTCAGATCGTCCGGCTTGCTGTGTGTTGATTGCATCGCCATATTTTTTTGTCAACAGCGGCGTTGCAACAAGCAGGCCTTACGAATTTTAACTGCTACTGGGCCGCGGGGAAGCAATGGAAGAGATGGGCCAATAGCCTACCAAATATGCGAAAAATAATAGGCTGCACAGATCAGAGGCAGGCTAGAATTCGTATATATAAAGTAAAGCGCTATAATTATCAAATAAGGGTTTATAGCTCACTGGTCTTTGAACAATTGAGAATTTGGTCTGAAGTTTGAGCTTCTCTTTTTTTTAGCTTAAGTTCGAGCTTCTCATGGAATTTTTTTTATCTTTTTGGTTTTATTTAGAGAAACGCCATATACTATGTTCGATGTTTTGGTAGGTGGAAGATGCTGTCGGGACTGGCTTGCATATCTTAGTTTAGGGGGCCTTAGTCTGGAATCAAATGAAATGGAGAAGAGACGAAATATAAATGTAAACAACTTATAGATAAATTCAACAAAACAATGGTAGCCTAGTGGTATGGTTGTTTGGGCACACGTGAGTTCGATTCTTAAATATGAGCTCTTTAACTATATTTTTTTATTTTTTTCTTTATACTTAGGTCTAAGACCAAATGGTTCACAGGATGCTAAAATTGGTAAGGACCATGTGAATACATGGTCAAAGACCAAATGGACAAGCTGAAGGATGATGTTCGCAGAGGTTCTAGAAGCTATACATGGCATTCCTCGAGCAGGTGGATTTGGAGGAAGAAGCAGCGTCCAAGAAGTGCAACAACAAGAAATGAAGTCTGTGCTGTTGGGGTGGATATTTTGCAAGTATCACCTGATGACTGGTGTTTAGTTTGTGGTTACCTTTTCTGGTGGCTTAGTTGCTATGTCTAGAACCTGTTAGTTGGTATGGAATCTATGATGATGGGAGCCACTATATATATGCTCCTGTATTATTGCTTCTCCATTTTTTCCTAAGTTGGTCTTTGGTGTTGTATTACTAGTATTTTCAATCGCTCATTTATAAACGTTTCAATATGACTGTATGGTGCACTTAGTGTAGCAGAGTATGAGATATTTTGGGCCACAACAACTTATTCTCAGAGCTTCTTGATGATGGCCGCCGCCCTCTCCTTGACAACATGACTGCCGGCTTGGCTACTAGCTGGCCTCCTAGAAGATGACACCTAGGGTGCCAGCCAAAGGCTGCTGGCTGTGCGCGCTTTTGATCCAGATGATGAGCATGGCGCCGTGCTAGCTGCACGCGTGATCGATGATAGACCAAATCAATGGGGAGAGCTGCCGTGCTCGGTCGCTTCTTCCACGTCATCTGTGGCATGGCGTGTGTTGTGTTAGGGAGAGATCGATCGACGGGGAGAGCCGCACACATCTCTAACCAACATGATGCTCACTATGCTGCTAGGCCCTAGACAAAGAAAGACCCACAAAATACATTAGTCTATCGCAACATAAAAAAGTGTGGCAATAGTAACATGTAATTGCACCCGTTGAGGATTCTAGTTGCAATAAGCACCTAACAATTGCAACACCGCTGAAGATTATTACAATCCAAAAGAACCGTTGCAATAGGAACATGCTACTGCAACCATTTCATAATTCTTGTTGCAATAAACACCTAAGAATAGCAACACCACTGAAGATTATTGCAACTCATAATAACCATTGCAATAGCTACAAGCAAAAGCAACCAAATCTAAATATAATTGCAATAATACCAAGTAATTGCAACGAAAATCAATATTAATGCAACTTCAAAGCGCCATGGCAATAACGCGAACTAATTGCAACACAATTCTAAAATGGTTACAGTAGTGCACGCCTATTGCAACGACTAGCCACACATATTGCAACACATTTAGTCCATTGCATTATAGGCACATATTGCAACTATTTTACGAAAATGTTGCAATATGCCCCCCTATGATAACCAAATTAGTGGTGTTACAATCACGTGGTGTGAGATTAGGGGGAAATCCTTGTAGTATACCACGCTCTCCACAGGAGGAGTAGGATGAGGTCCCGTTGCTCCTTCAAGTAGCTGGCTAGGAGTAACAGTAGCCAATCTTGGAACTGTTCATCACCCGATAATAGCCAGTGCTGGCCCATGGCTTGTCGCAAGTCCCTCGCTCGCGGACATTGGATTACCGCATGATGACTAGACTCATTTTCATCCGTGCGATCTTCATCCAATTTTGAAATGGGTATTTGGGACCTTAAATGAATTCAAATTAAAAAGCTGTCAACTACAAAGTTCTATAGCTTTTCAAGATCTACCGTTTTGATTTTAGTTGTTTTTCCATCCGAGGTCATTTGAAAAATCTGAATTTCAAATGTGAGAAACTCAAACGTAATTTTCCTTAAGTAAATAATTTCAAATGAAAAGTTGTCAACTACAAAGTTGTATAACTCTTCGATTTTAGTTTTGGTCGTTTCTCCATCCGAGGTCATTTGAAAACTCAAAATTTACTGTTATAGATGACTCTAGAAATAAATTTTTAGAGACAGTTGAAAATAGAGCCACCTCTAAAAATAGAGGATTTGTAGAGATGACTGAAAATAGCAACCACAGTACCAATTCGTAAAGGCAGCTGTAGATTGAACTGCCTCTAAAAATAGTCTTCATTGCCGAAATAAATTTTGTAGTAGTGAACATTGATCTATTTTTTATAAACTTACTTGAATTTAAGAAAATTTAATTCATTCTAAATCTTGAATTGTATTTTTTTGATGGAAGGAGTATTTCAATGGACTAAAAACATAATATCTAATATTTTTTGTTTCGGACAATAACTTTGAGTTGTTGCACTCCGCCTTTTGTTGGTAGGATGTGTACTGGCTCAGTCGCTCAGAAACAAACTAGAAATGAATTTTTTTAGACCAAATTGCCAATGGTGAGTGCACACTAAGTACACAGCGACAACGAGTGACGAGGATCTGGTGGTCACAACGAGTCAAATCAACCTGACTGTTGCATTGCACTAGCAGTCTAGGTGTCTTTCCACATCGGGGAACCAAGCCTTTTGTGTTTTGCCCGAACCCAGCAACCCGGGTGCTGTTTCGTTGCACAGTTTTGGCTGATGTTTGGTTTGAAGTTATTCGGAGTCAGGGTCATCCCACTAGGGAACATCCCCTCTAGATCCAAGCTCAACTTGCCCCTAGAAAACTGACGGACGGGCTGTCCCAAGTGGGACGACGCGCGCTCCATCACGAGCACGAGCTTTGCGCTGTGAGGAAGAAAAGCAGGCTGACGCTGCTGCTGAAGAAGAAGAGGTCGGAGGTGTTGACACCGGCAGCGGGCGAGGCTCCAGCGGCCGTGGGTGAGGGCTCTGTCGTCGCGCTCGCGCGAGCTCGGGGCCAGCCCTGCTGCAGAGGAGGAGGCACAGTGCTGGGCTCGCTGGGGAAGAAGGCACGGTGCTAGCCTCGCCGGGGAAGGAGGCGCAGTGCCGGCCTCGTTGGGGAAGAAGGCGCAGTGCGCCATGCGAGAGCCCATGTCGGGGAAGGAGGCGCGGGAAGCTGTAGCAGAGGAGGCGCAGGGCAGAGGAGGCATGCATAGAGCTAGATGACCACTCCGTCCTCGAGAGATGGCGGGTCTTCTGTCAGTCCAGATAGGGTGCATTTATCTTCCGTGATAAGTGGACCGTAGGCTACTATACAAAGAAGATAGAGATGTTCCCTAATGACCTTTCAATCAGTATAGTTGCGAGGAGACTTGAGAGCTGAGATAGTAATCCATAGTAGCACATTTGAGGATGTGGTTTTCAGAAACTATAGGAGGCTATGGCACATGGGACAGCAGCCTCCCTTTCCTACTTCGCCACCGGGCAGACGAAGGTCAACACAACTAACCTTCAAGCCACACTCCATGCAGCTGCACAGTGTTTGCCATCGTTGACACCTCAGGATTGCGACATTTGTCTAAGAAAACTACTAGATGCATTTGTGCTTTCTGCTCCGGAGGTGACTCTAGGGAGGGTAGCTTTAGTCTGGTGTAGCACAAGCTTTTCTTCTACCGTTTGTTCAGCAAATAGCCGACACTGACCCTTCTAGCAGAGGCACCCACCGGTGAGCATACATTGCAATCTTTGTTAATTATCAATCCTGTTAATTTAGTGACTTACACTTATGTGGTTACATGCATTTGTAGGAATTGCTCAGCCACCTGCTTTGAAACACAACAGTAGACATAATGTACCTGTTTGGGTTTGGGTGGCAGTGGGTGCAGCAGCTGCAACTTTCATAGTGGTGGTGGTGGTCTTTGTTCCTCGTATTTTGCTACAAGAAAAAAAAAAGATAACAAGGCAAAACATTCCTTGTGGTAATAAGTTTCTCTCATTCAGCCCCATCTTCTTCCTCTCCCTTTTCTTCTCTCTTCCCCTCTCTCCTCCCTGTCTATTAATAACTCCATGGAGCTCTGGCAAGTAGTAGGGGGGCATGAGCCACCATAGCCCCCATGCTGGATCCACCCCTATTTACCACCTCACAGTGTAGGGGATGGAGATGTTTGATCGAAGCATATGATGTGGTGGTGGGTAGAAGCAGGGCACTAGTAGAATTTTGTTGTTCTTAGCCTGTTACGCACTCGTGAGAGCGGGGAGGTCTACGCACTCGTCCAGTGCTAGCGACGCTCTAGTAGCTCAGGGTGCGAGAGATGTGTTGCTGCCGCTTTCAGAGATGCACGGGTCTTCTGTCTGTCCAGGGAGGGTGCATTTATCTTCCGTGATAAGTGCACTATAGGCTTTTATACAAATAAGATAGAGATGTTCCCTGATGACCCTTCAATCGGTATAGTCGTAAGGAGTCTTGAGAGCACTGAGTTAGTAATTCACTGCAGCACATTTTGTTGATGCCGTTGAGAAGCTACAGGAGGCTATGGTACATGGGGAACAATGTTGAACAATTTCCCCTTCCTACTTCGCCACCGAGCAAACGGAGGTCAACACAACTGACCTTCAAGCCATAGTCTACGTAGCCGCACGATGTCTGCCATCCATGACACCTCCGGGGAGGGTAGCTTCCGTTTGGTTTGGTATAGCTATAGGCTTTCCTTCTACCGTTTCTTCAGTGGACAACCGACACTGACCCTTCTAGCAGCAGAGCCACCCATGGGAGAGCATACATTGCAATCTCTTGTTAATTAGCCATTTGTTAATTTAACAACAATACATGCATCTGCAGGAATTGGCCGTCCCTGCTTCAAAATACAACAATGGACCTTCTTGGGTTTGGGTGGCAGTGGGAGTGGGTGCAACTGTAACTATTCATAGTGGTGTGGTGGTTTTGTTCCTCGTATTTTGCTACAAGAAAAAAGATATCAAGGCAAAACATTCCCTTTGATAAGTTTCCCTCGTTCGGCCCCATCTTCTTCTTTCATGGAGCCCTGGCAAGTACGTAGTAGGGGGCATGAGCCCCCATAGCCCCCATGTTGGATCCACCCCCGGTTACCTCCTCACACTGGAGAGATGGAAAGGTTCAATCGAAGCATATGATGTGGTGATGGGTAGTAGTAGGGCACTTGTAGAATTTTGATATGTTTAGCGGTAGCAATTTGTGAACAACGCTTATTATTTGTTTTCTAAAAACATAAATACTTTTTGTATGCAATTTAAAAACTAGGGTTAAAATAATAATATCTATATTTTATTTACCAATTGAAAGTTGGTTTGTCACAAACATGCATGAGCTTGGAAAGAGAGATTATTGCAAATCAAAATTGCTTTCCTTGAATCAGCTCCACTGCACGTAGGGATGGCAACGGGGCGGATTCGGATCGGGTGGAGTCTCTGTGCACCCGAACCCGAAACTCGAAATCAAAACCCAAAACCGCATCGAATATCGATTCGGGTGATAATCTGTCCCCAAAACCAAACCTGCGGATACCTGAAACTCGAATGGAAAACCGAAACCCACTTTGTATGGCAACATAGTAAGAGCAAAAAGGACTTTCTATAAACATATGCATAATATATACACATATTCACATGTATAAACAAGAGGCAACAAATAATAAATATTTTCATGAGTCAACTTAGAATAAATTTAATAGTCTAAGTAAATAAGTTATTATTAGCTTATTATAAAACATGAGTTTTAATTACAAATGATTTATTTCGGATATCCACGGGTGGAAAACCAAACCCGATAGGTTTTGGAGCCCCGAACCCGAAAACCGTGGGTCAGAAATTATCCCCGAACCTGAACCCACGAGATCCGAAACCCACGGATATCCGACCCGAAACCGCCCCGTTGCCATCCTTAACTGCACGGACGTACATTAGTTGTCATATATAAGGAGATATTGGCCCTGTTTGATACCCTAATTAGTTGTCATATATAAGGAGATATTGGCCCTGTTTGATACCCTTATGATTATTGTAATCAAATTATATAATCAGACTATGATACAAACAAGATCAATTATGTTATGGATTATCACTACGCCAGATTTGCACATCACTACCGGATTTGTGAGAACCGGCAGTGATGTACCTTCACTGCCGGTTATGAGCTTGGGGCTTGGCTAAAACCGGCAGTGAAGGACCACATCATGCCGGTTTGTGGCTTGAACCGGCAGTGTTTTGGCGGGCACTCATCACTGCCGGTTTAAGCCAAGAGCCGATAGTGATTGGGCTCTATCACTGTCGGTTCTAGCCAAGAACCGATGGTGATAAGCCTACAACACAAAAAGGCTACAGCCATCCTCTCCTTCCTCCTCTCTTCCATCCCGAGAACAGAGGCGCGTGTTTGGACCCTTCCCTCCATTGTTGCGACTGCTCTTCACCATGAAGCTAGTGCTTGGATTTTGAAGAATGGCTTGATCTTTTTGCTTTAAGGTTAGTAACAAACATCCACTCCTTTGATTTTGTTGCTTAATTAGCTTCGTTTTGATGGCTACATTGCTTGATTCTCATTCTAGTTCTTTCTCCATTCTAGAGAGCACTTTTCCAACTGGACATTTGTGCAAGGCTCAAATTGTGGTGAATCCATCATCCAAAAGGTTGGTGTCTATGAACACATTTAAATTCCTAGCTAATTATTCCATGGTGGTCAAGATAATCATTGTTAGCATGTGATGCTATAATTAGTTCTTAGAAGTAGAGTAGAATAGTGGTTCTTCAATATTGTGCAATAATTGTTTTTACTACGATTTTCAATTTACAGGGCCAGGGCTACCAATTTCAATTTTTCAATAATTAGTGTACAATAATGTTTTTCAAAAATGGTACTTTCGAGCTACAATTGTTGTTCATGAAGCTCGATTTCTTATTAATTCTTCATAATTACTGTCTCAGTATTCTTTTGTGTAGAGATGGATCGAGAGTGGATGCATCTATCTCGAACGGACAAGCGGTACATGCATGGCGTCAGCCAGTTTATCACCGATGCCAAAGCCCATGCTGGAAATGGGAACCCTGTCTTCTGCCCATGCAAAGATTGCAAGAATCATAGAAACTTTCATCAAATTGAGTCTATACGATCGCACTTGATTACTAGGGGGTTCATGCCAAACTATACGATATGGACTTTGCATGGCGAGGTTGGTGTGAAAGTTCTACAGGAAAACGATGATGATGCGGACATGCCTGACGTAGCCATCCACGATGCTGACGAGGAACCTATGGCCACAGTTAATAATGTGTTTAGGAACACACTAGCTGACGACACAAAGGATAACGATGGCATTTCTCAGCTGCTACGTAATGTAGAGACCGGATGTCTTAGTGAAAGACAGCTAAGAAAGCTAGAGAAAATGAGACAAGATGGTAAAACACCATTGTATAGGAATTGTCCAATGAGCAAACTGGAAGCCGACATCATGCTGTTAGAGTTCAAATCAACAAACGGATTGAGCGATAAAGACTTCGATTAGTTGTTAGGTATAATAAGGAAAATGCTCCCAGAAAAAAAATGAGTTGCTAGAAAAGACATACATGGCCAAACAAATGATCTGCCCCATCGGCCTTGAGGTTGAAAAAATCCACGCGTGTTCCAATGATTGCATATTGTACCATGGAGAAAAATACAAAGACTTGGATAAGTGCCCCAAGTGTGAAGCTCCACGGTACAAGGAAGGGCCATTAGATGAGGGTACCAAGACCAGAGGAGGTCCCGTAAAGGTTGTTTGGTATTTCCCTATAGCTCCCCGGGTGCATAGGATGTTTGCATGTGCAAAGTCAGCCAAGCTATTGCGCTAGCATGGTGAAGAGCGTAATAAAGATGCAATGATGAGGCACCCCACCGATGGGCATGACTGGAGGACTGTCAATACTATGTTCTATAAGGACATCGGTGGAGAGGTAAGGCACCGTTGGTTTGCTTTGAGCACAGATGGGATGAATCCTTTCGACCAGGTTAGAAGCAATCATAGCACCTGGCCAGTGACGCTTTGTATATACAACCTTCCACCTTGGGTCTGTATGAAGCGGTCGTACATCCAGATGCCACTACTGATCCAAGGGCCAAGACAACCTAGGAATGACATTGATGTGTTTCTGGAACCAGTGATCGATGAACTAGTGGAGATGTTTGAAAAGGGTGTGCCGGATGTTTGGGATGAGTACAAAAAGGAACATGTCATGATCAAGGGAGTACTTATCGCTACAATCACCGACTTGCCAGGTCGAGGTTCGTTGTCCGGAGAGAAGACAAAAGGCTATACTAGATGTGTCGAGTGCTTGGATGACACCGATGCGGTAAATCTGCCAAATAACTCAAAGATAGTTTATATGGGACACCATAGGTTCCTACCTAAGGATCACCCTTACCGCAGGAACAAAAAAGATTTCAATGGTACTATTGAGAAACGCTTAGCTCCAAAATATCGAGATGGGACTGCGATACTTCAAGAACTCAACAAACTGGAGGTTGTCCTTGGGAAGGGGGACAATGTAGTAGTAGCGCCTGATGGGAGTGTTTGGAAGAAAAAATCGGTTTTCTGGAAACTACCTTACTAGCCATTTTTGAGTGTACGCCACTGTCTTGATCCCATACACATCACTAAAAACGTGTGCGCTAACACTCTTAACACCTTGATGGATACCGGGGGGACATCGAAGGATTCACTAGCCACATGACTGGACATGCAACACTTGGGAATCAAGAAGGAGCTGTGTCCCGTGGAGCTAGAGAATGGCCAGTTCGAACTTCTGGTTGTGTCATGGACATTGAAGAAGGAAGAAAAGCGTGCGCTTATTTCTTTCGTCAATGAACTCAAAGTCCCGATGGGCTACTGTGTGAACCCGAAGAGGCTAGTGAACATGAGAGAACTCAAGTTCAACTATGGCCCTATGAAGGCCATGACTGTCATGTCACTATGACTCAGCTGCTCTCTATTGCCCTGTGTGGTATCCTCCCCCCAAAGGTCTACGCCCTAATCATAAAGCTTTGCTCGTTCTTCAACGCGATCTCAAAAATGGTCATTGATGTGTCCACGCTAGAGCAGCTGCAGCGGGACATAGCCAAAACTCTCGTTAGGCTTGAAATGCATTTCCTGCCGACTTACTTTGATATCTCATTACATCTGCTCATTCATCTTGTTGACCAAATTAGAGCCCTTGGCCCAATGTACCTGCATCAAATGTTCCCTTTTGAAAGATTGATGAAAGTTTTTAGGAGGTATGTTAGGAACAGATTCAGGTTAGAAGGGGGCATGGTTGAAGGATGGTCAACGGAGGAGGCCATTGAG
This sequence comes from Miscanthus floridulus, assembly GCF_019320115.1. Classification (NCBI taxonomy): domain Eukaryota; kingdom Viridiplantae; phylum Streptophyta; class Magnoliopsida; order Poales; family Poaceae; genus Miscanthus; species Miscanthus floridulus. Next base: position 30,376,724 of record NC_089593.1, on the reverse strand, counting down.
TTCTGCATATATTATCTAGACATCAAAAGGGTTAGAGTTCTAGAATCTCATCACGAGGGAAGACTACGTGGCAAAGGAACGATCGAGGAGAAATATGTTATAGTAGACGACCCTGTTTCTTTCAGACAGGCACAGTTCGCTGTTCTCCAGCAAGCCGAGGGTGTGATGCCAAACATTGACGAGCACAGGCAATCGCTGCAAACTCTGTATCTGAGCAGGTCACAGGCTTGGCTGGATAAAAAACATAAGGAGGAATTTGTCAGCTGGTTGCGACGTCGCTTGCTTGGAATAAAGTTGGGTAATCAACTGGATGCCTTAGCCAAGGGACCTTCGAGTACATATCTTAAGTACCAAGGGTATGAGATCAATGGATTCACATTTTACACAAAAAAGCAAGATGGAAAGAGCACATAACAAATTTGTGGTGTTCGTTTTGATGCTCACGGCGAAAACGGCAACATGCAGGCAACATACTATGGTTTCATAGAGGAGATATGAGAGCTAGCCTATGGTCCATTGAAGGCAGCTCTTTTTCACTGCCAGTGGGTCTGGCTCGAGGAAATCAACACTGACAACGAAGGGTTCACTACCGTTGATCTCACTAAGACCGCATACAGAGAGGACCCCTTCTTTCTTGCAAGAGATGTTATGCAAGTCTTCTATGCAAGGGACAACAAGACAAAAGGAAGGCTAAAAGTAGTCCTAGAAGGGAAAAGGAAGATTGTCGGTGTCAATGGAGTGACGGACGAAGAAGACTACAGGGGCTATCAGGAAATGCCTTCATTCGGGGCGAACGTACCCCTACATATCCTTCAAGAGGATGACGAACTGCTTACGTACGAATTGATCACAATGAGACCCTCATTGTTGATGCACCTAAAGATAGTTAGATTATTGTTAACTATGTAATCATTATGCAGACGTTGTATCAGTAATTCACACTGAATATTTAATTTATATTTTGTGCGCATCTCTACAATTTAATTATTGACTATGTAATCAAATATTAAGATGGTGTTCACAAACACTATTATTTGATAATTATAGACCATTAATTAATTATCATAGAATTAAATAATCAAGACATAAATTTTTGTGTTATTTTAGAATATAAACTAACTGTATTATTTCTATTAATAAATAAATAAAGAAAAGCAAACTAAGCGAACTCCCTATCCTAGCTCAGCGGTTAAGGCCACGTACTCTGTACTCTGAGACCCGCGCTCGAATCGCAGGTGGGCCAAACTTTTTTGATTTTGCATTTATTATTTAGTAGTGCATTACAATGGGATAAAATAAAAAAATAAAACCATTCTAACCGAACTCCCTATCCTAACTCAGCGGTTAAGGCCGCGCACTCTCGACCCCGTGACCCACGCTTGAATCTCAGGCGGGCCAAACTTTTTTATATTTTTTACAAAAAGGCTGCAATGGCAGGCTCTAAACCGACAGTGTTTTTTATATTTTTTACTAAAAGATGGCGGTAGGGCCCTTCACTGCCGGTTTTGGTTCTAAAACCGACAGTGATAGCTTCTATCATAGTCGGTTGCTCAAACCGACACAGAAGGCCTAATTCACTGTCGATTTTTAAACTAAAACCGACAGTGATGTGTAGATGCTCCTCACATGCCAACAGTGCTCCCATGACCATAACAGTTGGAACACTGCTCCCACCTACCCCGACAAGTTTAGTTTAGAAATAAAAATATACCACGACTGCTAGCCCCTATAAAATGGCCCTTGGCTAGGAGCTAGCCTCTCCATGCATGTTGGTTTTAGCCAGGCCTTATCAGCCATGATACAATGTTTTCCTCTCACAACAAACCACAGATATCGTTATGCATCGTAGTCCACCAAAATGGTGCACACATGAGGTCTTTGTTATCATATATGGAATTTTAGTGTAAGGTCTTTGTTATCGTATATGTAACTTATTTCTAATTTTTTGTAATTTTTTGATGTATTTCATTACTATCTAAATAAATATATCGTTCTTGTTAAAACTTTCCCACTATAGTATCTAAATAAATATATCCTTTACATATATGCACCTTCACTATCGGTTCTATTTAGAAACCGGCAGTGATAGCCACCTTCACTGTCGGTTCTATTTAAAAACCGGCAGTGATGTACATGCCCCCTATATAAAACAAACTGTCGGCCACATACATCGATCCCACCCACCCATGAACTCTCTCAGTCTCATTTCTCACGTTTCACTCTCACTTCTCAAGACATCCACTCTCTCATGGCTCCTGCATTTTTCAATGCATTTTTCATTTGAAGAACCATTGGTGTTATTTGCATGTTGTCGCAACAAGTTATTCCCTCGAGTCACAGCTAAGTGACCTTTTGCGCTGTGTGTAGTCTAAGTATTTAAACATTGATCATCAACACCTCTTGACATAGTTAGATTGAATATGTGACAATGATATAAGCATATCTGTCTCGAATAGTAGTTGCATAATGTTATGATATCTCTGTACTTTGTAATTATTGTAAGCAATGGAAACTAGCAGTCAAAGGTATACGTTAATGACTGTGGATGTCTTATTTGTGATGGTAGGGAGTGTTCTGTTTGTGTAAGAGTTAGATAAGAATTTCTGCTCTTGCTTAAGCAATAATGGATTCTTGTCAAATGTGTATAGGTATAATCGCTATAGGTAGAGTGTCAATTGATTTTGATGGAATGTATAGCATGCTTAAAAAAAGGCATCTATAGATGTTTATTCTAGAAAAAAGTTTAAAACAACTTTTAAAATTGGCTTGGCAGCAACAGCAAGTATGATTACTAAACCACATTGATCTCTGAATAATAAATAGTCCAATTATTGAGGTAGTTTTTATCATGTCAAGGATAAAGAACATTAAATAGATTTAGTTTGGCCATATAACTTGAATAATAACTCTTGTTCAGTGAGTTACCATTACCACTTACCACATGCCTAATTTACTTAAATGTATAGGCAACCATGACATGGTATGTAGTGCATGTTGGTCACATGCCTAGGATTTATCGAACGTGGGAAGATTGCTATGCTCAAGTCAATCGCTACCCTGGTAATTTGCATAAAAAATACAACACAGAAGCTGAAGCTTTGAGGGCCTACTATAGTCATCCGGCCTACCTTGCAAACCATGGGCAACCGGCCTACTATGGTCTAATGAATGCAAACCATGGCCATCCGCTGGCACTGGAGATCGAAGAGAAGCCACCCGCCGGAGATGTGAAGATTAGGAGAATTGCTCCTTGGTCTTGGAAAGATGTCATGCTTTTATTTATGGCTATGGTCATTGCTTTTCTTATTTGGAAGTTAATGTAGGCTTAGTTTCATAGAACAGTAGGTGGACTTTGTTGTATGTGGTCAATCAAACAATGAATTTGTTCTAGGTGAACATATGCTATTATTTGACTTTGTTGTATGTGGACTTATTATTAGACTTTGCATTAAACATATTATATATATATGAACATATGCTATTAGTAGTTGTCCGCGGCCAAAACTAACCATGATCGTGTCATAGCCATGACTCATCGTTGCCTGTTACCCTGTCGCCAAAGAACAGATCGGCAACAAGAAGAGACTGATATAGCTAGGGCAAGAGAGCCACATGATCCGACAAATGGTGACGGTGTCAATCAGGTCGGTGAGAATGAGCAGCCATGGACCCCGTCCGGCCTGCTCGATCTGGGTCAAAATGACCAAGATGGCCAGGTAACTTTGGTTTCATGTGACTATGTAGCCACACACGCTAATCAATTGAGAGGGTCATAGCTTACTTGGTGTCTCTAGCAGGAGCCTCCGCCAGCCGAGGAGCCAGAGGGTTCAGGTAACAGGAAGGCCAGATCCAAGCGAGGCGTGTCAAAGATTCCTGTTGGTAGGAATGCACACTGGCACATTTCTGAGTTCGATGAATTTGGGAATCCACTCTTACCGCCTATAGCTTTGACCAAATACAAGACTATCCTCAGGTTACTTGTTAGGGACTTCATCCCAATTAAGTACAGGAAGTGGATTGGGAAAGATGATGACCGGTGGAGGGTTCCCGAAAGCGAGAAGGATTACATATGGGATGTCAAGATCCTAGAGTATTTCACTTTCCTAGCCGAGTATGACAGGGAGTTAGTCAAGAAAAAATCAAAAGAAATCATGGGGACATGCTTCAAGAATTTTAAGGGGACATTGTACAAGAATTTTATCCTCCAAAATAAAGAGCCAGATTTTGATGGTGGACAGTTTAGCAAGCAGAAGGACTTCTGGTAGGATTTCAAGGAATATAGGTTATCCGAGGAGTACTTAGAACTGAGCAGGAAGAATAAGGAGAATTCGTAGAAAGCGATGAATCCTCATCATCTCGGCTCTCGTGGCTACACCAAAAAGATGCTAGAATTTGAAGCAGAACTTCAAAAGATGGATCGCCTTGCTGAGGAAGGCGTTCAGGTTGAGACCGCCGATTGGGAGTCCAGATTGGTATTATACTGTATGGGAAAAATGTACGGCACGTCGAGGATGGGAGCTTTAGCTCCTCAAATCAACCCATGAGCGAACTCATCCAGAGGATCTCCTAGGTAACTAAGGAGGTGAGGCAAGGGACTCACACTTCTAATAGGGAGAAAGACGTGCTCACCCAAGCACTCGGAACCAAGGAGCACCTTGGTCGCACTAAAGGAACCGGTGTTGTTCCTTGGAAACTAGCATTCCCCCAAGAATCTAACACTTATCGGAGTCGCTCGAGGGGTAGAGCGGAACAGGTGGTAGAGTATTTGAGGAGACTAAAAGAGATGGAAGACAGAATGGAAGCACGGCTTGAGGCGACCGTTGAAGCGCAAGTCGAGCATATTTTGCTGTCCAAGGGGTCAGTAGTACCACAAAACCCTACTCCTACTGCCTTTAGCCCACAGTTTAGGGGTCACAGCAGCTACGGATCGACCCCTCTTGATGAAGAAGAGGCGAATGTGCCTCATCCGGTGGACGACATCACTGAACCCGTCAATGTCAGGTTGTACATCTGTCATGAATGGACAAAGGACAAGGTGGCGCTCGGCCAGGCCTGGCCTGCGGTAGATGGGACAATTAATGGCCACCCAATTCCACTAGGGTACGCTCACGTCACCATTGACAGAATACTTGATAAGAAGTATAACAAGATACCCATTGGGTACCCCGTAGCGGAAGACAGGCCGAAACTTGGTCAAAACAAGGGCTCTCAAGTGGCCTGGCGCAAGCACTTCATTAAGCTTGACCATCAATTGTCCTCTGATGATGAGGACGACTCTGAGTCTTCGCCCAACCACGATGATCACTCACCATCTCCCAACAGAGATCACTCCCCTCCTCATCCGGAGCCTTCACCCCTGAGAAGACAGAGGTCTCCTTCTATTCCTCCTCGTCCAACTCCATCTTCATCAGCCCCGAGAAAAGAGACTCCTCCTCCTCCATCTTCATCAGCGCCGAGAAAACAGAATTCTCATTGTCATCCTCCTCCTCCACCTCAGCCCAAAACAAGATCAAGGACATCCTCGCAGTCACAGAAAATGTCCTTGGATTCGGTCGCTAATGCTCCCAAAGTGGACCAACAGAAAAGAAAAAAGGTTGTTCAGTGGCAGCGTTACCATCTTGATAAAAGAAAAATTTACAGCACATGTCTCGAAGGAAGATTGTGTTAGTTTCTTCAATCTATGTGCCTCACTGCCTTCGTTTTTGTTGAAGTCCGAATTCGAAAGGCAAACACAAAATAAATACGCTACAACAAGAGACGAAGAAATACACAATAAAGATTTAAGAAACACACAGAAGTACATCGAAGACAACCTAGGATTAACCATGGAAGAGGCCGTGACCATCTATTATGATGTACAAGGGACGACAACACCGGCAATGAAGTATGAAAGGGGCAATCTTTTGGTTCCCGATCATGAGTATAAAAATCTGATAACATATATGCGCCAGTTACATGAATATTACATGGCTCAAGCAACAGAGACAGACGACTTTGGTTTTGAGGTTATTATCCATTCGCCACATGTTTTCCATTATCCTGAAGAAGAGAAGTTCAATGTCGAGTTGGAGTGCTTGTTCTAGCTATACCAGAAACGCTCTCTCGATGTTCAAATGTTGACGCTGTGGACTATGTAAGTACCCTACATGCATGATTTTACAATTAACTACTCTATCGAGACACAAATTGTTAACTTTTGAGCACTTCCCATCATTTTATGTAGGTGTATAGCAAAATTTTGCATTCTAAAAAAGCAAATGGGATTACATAGGCTTCTTGGGCCCCATGCAAGTCAATGAGAGGACATGTCTAGGGTTCTATGGATGTGATATGGAAGACCTAAAACAGAGATTGACTGTTGTTTTTGATGAATTCACGATGATGAAGAAAACCCACATACTTCTAGCCTACAACTGCGAGTATGTGTTCTGGGCTTTTAATTTTATGCTTGTCGACATAGAATTTTGTCCTGTGCCGAGGACACACGTAGCAAGCCGGAAGGGTCCGCTCGATGGAGCAGATCCGCCTAGCTTCAGCGCAGGGTGGTCGATCCTACGTAATCCTCCTGAGGCGTGCTAGTCAATTTGACCCTACAATTGACAAGGAGAGAAAGTTCATCAGTAATTAAGGGCAGAACTTGTCGGTGTTGCCAGACAGTTCTAAATGTATGGCTGTGAGAGCCGATATGAGAGGAAATCGGTTATCATTCAGGATAAACATCATTTAAACAAATATTAATCAATGCCAATAAGATATCAATGATGGTCGGTTTATACTGAGCCAATGATTACAAGTAACCGAACTCCTGTTTATGTAAAGAAATAATTCAGCACCACTCAACCATCTAATAAAGATAAATTTAATGAACATGTTAGATCTCATCTATCACCATGACCAGTGGTGCATGAGGCAGAATCATGTAGGCCGTAGAAACAACAATAGACTCGACGACCCTAACTCGTTACTAATATCAGTGGGGCATAAGGCAGAATTATGCAGGCCATAATATAATAACAAGATCATGGGGCTAACACATCTTTCAACTTATCCCTACTTCAACGATCTCGTGATGTGAACTGTTCGTGAAAGCATTCGATATCGGCTAAACAGCCGATTCAGGCATAACACACAGTTAAGGTCATGCCTTCTTAGGAACGGGTCCATCAACCAACGATCCCCACTCCACGGTGCCAACAGTGGGGTGAGAGGCAGAATCCCATAGGCCATGATGACAGGCCATGAAACAGTTCTCGCTAACCGATAGATCTACTCAAGATCGAACATGCCTTAACCGCACGCTATGCACGATTAAGATTGATGCAAAACAGCCGATAAAAACATAACTCATCACTTAAGATGCAGATTAGATCAGTTCTAGATTAGCAAACGATGAGTTAAACAAGATATAAGGCTGATCCAGATCAATCTCAATCGGGTAGAGTGATATTGTTGTAATTAGATAAAGAATGAAAGCAATAAGCAATATCTGTAACTTAATGAATCTATCAAAGATTGTCACTCTAAGATAGAGCCGATAACTTGACCTTGATCCAACTCAAGCAGTGGGGTGTGAGGCAGAATCACACAGACCATACTTGAATTAGACAAGAGTCGATAACTAGCTAATACCAGAGCCGCAGTGGGGGTCGACCGGATCGATGCAGCCATACGGACAGAGGTATAAACCATGACGGTACTTACAACAAGCAGTGGAGGTTGACCGGATCGATGCAGCCGTACTTGTCGAAGAACTCGCTGATATCTACTCTACTCCTACTCCTAAGGGGTGGCCGGAGCCGAAAAAAGTAATTGACTTGTATTTGATTGATTGGTTGTTCTTCTACAATAGCCGGGGTTTGGTATTTATACCCGGAGCCTAAAACGAACCCTACTCAAGTATGACTTAATACAATCTTTGGCATAATAAAAACATTCCGATTTTAAGATAACTTGGACTCTAATCTTTCCCTTTTTGTAGAGTCCGACATGTAATTTCCCGGTGCCAACCATAGTTCATCATTGTTGTCTGTTATCGTCACCCTAATACATCCGATTCCAGAGTTGTATTTGAATCGGCTGACATCGATCTTTCTTGACTGGCACAACCTTGAAAGCCTGCAAGTTCCCGCGTTCTTTCTCCAAAATTTTGGTGTAAACACATGCCCCCCAATTTTGGGATAAAAATGGTTTCATCCCAAAATTCCTACTCATCGGTTTACCGTGCCGCAACCGTCCTTATCTGAGAAATACGCATAACTCCTGACTTTTCGGCCTGAGCCTCACATAACATCAATAGTGCCTCTTTCGACGCACTCAGCCTTTTTGTTTTCCCCTCTTTTCTGGAGCCAACTTCAACAGCCGACACCGTCGTCACCGGGGACCCAAACCCTAGCAAATCTGTCATTCTGTCAAACCGTTTATTCGAGCTATCTTTGTTAGATCTGGACTTGCTCCGGCTGTGATGGCGACCTATGATCATGTTCCTGAGGTATGTTTCTAGTTTCTGTCCTCCAGGTGTCGGTCATTACCCTGTATTTCTGCTCCTTTTGAATTTATTTTATCCGATTTCTAGGAAATGAAGAACGAGATCTTGATTCCATCGGCTGTTGTCCCTAATGCTTACTTCCTTAGGCCGATGGGAGACCCTGATCCATCTGATTTTATCCACCAAGAAACCTACAAGATCCCTTTTAAAAGGTCCATAGTGGACTTGTCTTCTTGGAACAAAACTCCCTTCAGAAACTAGCCTAAAGTGCCTAAGGGATGGAGAGACTGGTTTTGTAGGGTATCCACAAAAAAGGGTGGAGATTGGGAGCTTTATGATCTGAATCAGTGTCTAACACTTTCGTTGTCCAAAATGGAGAGAAACGATTCACTCCTGATCTCTGCTTCTTATTTTTGGTCCAATGCTCTAAATGCTTTCATTTTTGGCCATGACCCGATGACCATTACCCTAGCCGATGTATACATGTTGACCGGCCTTAGAACTATTGGATCAATGCAACCTTATGAGTACTTGAGTGCTGGTTCCAAAAGACTAGCCAAGATAGCAGACTGTACCGGATGGGCAAGTTACATTCTGAATCATGTTGATGATGGATCATCTATTAGTGAACGAGAGTACATGGCCTTTCTGAATATGTGGCTAGAGAAATTTATCTTTTGTGGGTCGTCTTGTGGCCCGACTTATAATCACAAACTTATGGCAGAACACCTGGCATTAGGTAAGGATATCCCTCTTGGAAAATATCTGTTGGGAGCTGCTTATCATCTGATGTACCAAGTGGCTGCTCAACTGCTAAAGAATGAAACAGCACAGACTATCAGCGGCCCTTGGTGGCTGATACAATTGTGGCTCAATCTATACATGCATAAGTTGGTAAGGCCTGATCTCAGAGATCTGAGTTTTCCCTCCTCCAATTTTGATGAGGAATACAGAGGCGAAGAAGGAAGAACCCGACAGTGTATGAATTATGGTGAGACTACATCGACCATAACCATTGACTTCAATGTTGGCCACTTCTTCAAAAAGCTTTACAGAGGGTGAAAGGGTCGAGATGGTGACTAGAGGGGGGGGGGTGAATAGTCCTTTCTAAAATTAATCGCGTCGGCTAACCAAAACAAGTGTGGAATTAGAACTATCGATCTAGCCAAGACTACACCCCTCTATCTATATTCTCTAGCACCTTCCAAAGATACTAATTAAGCAACAAAGGTGTCGGGCTAGCTAGAGCTCACCTAACCAATTCTAGGAGCAAGGTCACACAAACCTATGCCACTAGTACTTTAAGTAACAAGGGAGCTCCTACACATGCTAGTAAGCAAAAGCACAAAGCCAACTAAGCTCACTAGCAATGCTCAATAACAAGGCAACCAATGCCAAATTAGAGAGCGCAATTACTTAGCTACACTAACTAAGCAATGTGACTAACAAGGTTACCGAAACCAAATTAGCCACGCAAAGGGAGCTACTTCTATGCTACACAAGCAAGAAGGTAACTAGCAAGCTACACAAGCTAACTAATTAGAAAAGCAACAACACAAGCTCAATATATATGAAAGTAATCGCAAGCTTGTGTAACGGGTATGCAAACCAACGGGAAGAACAAGGTTGACACGATGATTTTTCTCTCGAGGTTCACGTGTTTGCCAACACGCTAGTCCCCGTTGTGTCGACCGCTCACTTGGTGGTTCGGTGGCTAATTAGCATCACCCGCTAAGCATGCACGTCGGGCGCCACAAGAACCTACCCCGAAGGTGAGGGTAGCTCAATGACACGCTTTACTAAAGTTGCTCTTCGTGGCTCCCGCGGGGCGAGCACAATGCCCCTCACAAGCTCTTCTCCAGAGCGCCGCACAAGCTTCTTGCGGGCTTCGACGGAGACCACCACCAAGCCGTCTAGGAGGTGGCAACCTCCAAGAGTAACAAGCACCACCAGCTTGCAACTCGATCACCTAGTGCCACTCGATGTAGCCTCATGATGCAATCGCACTAGAATCGCTCACTCACACAATCAAATGATCACTATCAAGTATGTGTGAGATGGAGGGCTCCTAAGCACTCTCAAGCATGGACACAAAGTCCCCCATGGTGCTCAGCCCCAGCCATGGCCGAAGGCCACTTCTATTTATAGCCCCAAGGGCCAAACTAGCCGTTACCCCTTCGCTGGGCGTTTTTTGGGTCGACCGGGCGTAGCACCGGACGCTGCACCGGACGCACCGGACGCGAATACCGGACGTGTTCGGTCGCTATACCGAACGTGTCCGGTAGCTGTCTAACCGCCACATGTCCTACCATTGCCTCCAATGGCTCTCTGACAAGACGACCAGATGCACAGTACCGAAATGACCGGACGCTCAGCCGCTGAGTCCGATCGAGTCCAATAAGCCTCCAGGGCCGACCAGATGCGTCTATTAGAAGCTGACCGGACACTGAGCCTCAGCGTCCGATCGGGTACAGTAAGCACCCACTGATGACCGGACGCGTCCGGTCACACCAGACCGGATGCTGCCAGCGTCTGATCGACTGTTCCACCGAACACCGATTTTGCTGAAGCACATCGGACGCGTCCGGTGTGGCGACCGGACGCGTCCGATCGCTGAGTACGTCACCAAATACCGGACGTGTCCTGTCATCATACCGGACATGTCCGATCACTCTGTAACCAGTGCGACTAACTCCTTTTCAACTCTAACTTCTTCACCCTTGCTCAAATGTGCCAACCACCAAGTGTATCACCTTGTGCACATGTGTTAGCATATTTTTACAAACATTTTCAAGGGTGTTAGCCACTCAACTTGCCACGCCACTCGATCCTAGTGACGATGCAAAGTTAGATCACTCGAGTGGCACTAGATGACCGATATGCAAACAAGTTTGCCCCTCTTGATAGTACGGCCATCTATCCTAAACCCAGTCATAAACTTCTCTACACACCTATTACCGGTGAAATGAAATGCCCTAGGTTATACCTTTGCCTTGCGCATTCCATTCCATCTCCTCCAACGTCGATACAACACATGCACCAACATGATCAACAATGATATGATCCACTTCATATCATCACGTGATCATATTGGTTCATCGATCTTGACTTTACTTGCTCTTCACCGTTGCCATCATCCATCGGCACCAAGTCTTGCTCAAGCTTCACCGCCATGCGGTCCATCACTCCAAAGCCTTCGACTTGCCCTTCACGCTTGCAACCGGTCCATCAAGCCAAGTCTTGTCTTGATCTTCTCCACCTTGATCACATGACTCAATGTCATGTCTCATGTGCAATAAGCCCCTTCATCACCACATGTGTGAGCTTTGCAACATCTCCAAGCCATTTTCACCTTCATGGCATATGTTGCTCCCACATATGTACCTGTGGACTAATCACCTGTGTATCTCACATAAACACAATTAGTCCACCTAGGTTGTCACTCAATTACCAAAACCACACAAGGACCTTTCAATCTCCCCCTTTTTGGTAATTGATGACAACTCTACAAAGATATGGAAATTAAGCTCTTTTGGATTCATGTTGCTTGCCCAAGCAATTTTACCATGTGTAAATGATTTTGGACAAGTACCATAAACCCGAAATGGTAGTATTAGCTCCCCCTACATATGTGCTAGAGTGTTTGATTTGAAGCTCGCACATATGCATAGATTAAAATTGTGGGAGAGTAATTACTACAAAATGATGCTAAGGTGTATAGAATAAACCTTTGAAGCATGTACCAATCGGAGTTGCCCCTTTAAGTTCATCCTTAGCACCATGGTTAGCTAGATATCACTTGGACATAAAAGCACTAGATACGTCATGAGATCATCATTAAAAGCAAGGTACTACCATTACTTGTAAAGCATACCAAGTGTCTAGCTATCATCCTATGCATGCTAGTTATCAAATCATCATTCAAGTTCTACAACTGGCATACACCACACAAGCATGCATATTGAATTTAAAAACTTATGCAATGCAAGCAAGCACATGAATATGCACATATCAAATGCAATCAATCAAAGTTCATGAGCTTGCTCCCCCTACTTGTGTGCTTCTCTTGTCCAAGAATTTTGATCCATCTATTTTCTTCAATGTTGCTCCCTCTTTGTCCATATTCATGTCCAACCTCTTAAGCTTTCATATCTTATCTCTCCCCTTACACAATTTATCTCTCCCCCTTATATAAGCTTTCATATCTTTGTACACTCTCTCCCCCTTTGTCATCAATTTCCATAAAAGGCGTGTTTCTCATTGATGCAAGGGTATACATTTTGGGGTAGATGGTTGAGGCTTGAGTCTTGTATTTTTTATGGACATCACTTGATTGTTGGAATGACCCCACTTGTAGATACCAATTGAAAGTTGTACCACTTGAATCTTGTGTAGCGCTTCTTGAGATACCACACATAAGATCTTTGATCTTTATATCAATTAGTGTGACACCTCCCCTTATGTGATAGCATGGGTCATCCATTTAATACACTTGAGCTTTTGTGGATGAGGGATGCATTCTTCATTTGATGATCACTTAAAGTTGAGGATCACTTGTGGAACCATCGTCTTTCATGGTTGATATCATATATAGATGTAATACCACTTGTATGAAGTAGATACCACTTGAAAGAATCTTCTAGTTTGGAACCACTTGTTGGATTTATCAATAAAGACCATTTCTTGAACATTTGCTATCTTCATGAGTACCACTTATATGATATCACTTGTGAGTTGATCTAGACATCACTTATGAAATCTTGATAAAATACTTGAGTCTAGATACCATTTGAAACAAACAAACTAGATATCCATTTGCATTGTTGTCTTGTGCTTGTACTCTTATCACTATCATGAGCTTCTATGATTGACTTGAACTAAATTGATTTGCCTAAGCTTCCAAGTCTGGTTTGAACCAATGACAAGCTTCTTCACACCTCTTGCAAGGGTTATCTTGCCAATGTTGTACTTGTCACTTGTTAGCAATCCAAATTGAGTCAAGTACTTGGGTTCACTAGCTCAAGAACAAATTCATGTACTAACCACTAGATCAAGTAATCATTCAAACAATAGTGGTAGGATATGAATTTAAGCATTTCATTTGTTATGCATGATCCTATGAAGCATGTACTATATGCACTAACCGCATACTAGTAAGGGATGAAATGATCATGCACATTACAATGATACCTTTGCTATGTTGGAGTAGAGGATAGTCACATAGATTCCAATTCATTACTCCAATAGCAATGTGAAGTCCAATTATAAGCTTGGTGAAGACCAATAGATACCATGTTGAATTTCATTCTTCACCCATATGAAATGAATACCACTTATGATCAAGTGTACTTTCTTGTTGTGGTTGGCTTGCTTTATCTTTTGATCTTTGCTTGCATGAGAGCATCAAATTGAGAATACCACTTGAAATATCATGATTAGCTCTCTTTTGGGTGTTGCTTGCTTTTCTTGATCAACCCTTTTGATTGCTTCAACTAAACATCTCAAATGTTCCTCGGATCACCACTTCCATGTTAGCCCTCCAAGTACCACACTTGGTTTACCTACACATAGGCGGCAAGCCCCTACACTAGGGAGAAGTGACCTCTCTCCAAGAACCATTATTGACACTCACTTGAAATAACTTGATTGATTGATCCAAGTGATGGACTTAACTTGGTGAGTAACCTTGATTCCTTCTTTAAGTCCTTTTATTTCTTCTTGTTTAAGTCCTTTTCTTTCTACCAATTGATTTCCAATAGTCACTAGAACTTAAACTTAATCTTCAACTTGAGTTTGATCTTTATCTTCATCCTGAGTACCAAAGGTGTGCAAAGTACACTCTACAATCAAATAGTGTCACACCCAATTTTAAGGATAAAATTGAATGCACAATACTCATGTGTGCCCAGGAAATAGTCACACACACAAGTCGACAAATCACATAAAGTATCATCACGGTGTCTCTTACATCACAAATAATAACATTAAGTAGTCTTACACAACACAGCAGAATAGTAAAGGATAACACTCTCGTGGAACACCATCACAGGGAAGGTCAACTGGTTGACCACAAGCCTAAAAATCCTCGGGGAAATCCTCATACCCGTTGTCATCTGTTACCCATCTGGGATTTTTATCCAAATAAAGAAAATAAACAAGTGTAAGTACATTCCGTACTTAGCAAGCTAACATGGGGTTATGAAGCTCAAAAAGGATTGACTCTGGTTTACTGCAGTTAGCATTTTTAGTAGGTCAAGCTTTTATTCTCAAGTATTATCAAGTTATGCTTAAGCTCCCATTTAATCCCATAAGAACATATATCAGTGTAAAGTGTATCATAGATCATCATAGAACATCTTAATAGATCATCATCAAGTATTCAGTTATTCTGTGAGTTTTTCGGGCCGCTCGTGACCGTGAGCACGGCTGTTATAACAGTTTGTTACCCTCTGCAGAGGTGGTGCACATTCACCGCGAGTCGTGATCCCCATATGCCCGGGTTAATTACTCCCATGTCACTACCAAGGTGAGCAGGCAGGGTACACTATGAAGCCATTTCATAGGTTTCCCTAACAAGTTAGGGCCGCTAGGTTTCCTTGGTAGGCAGATGTAGGAACCCCCCTTTCCTATGACACATATCCATCGCGGCTATACTCATAGGAACAGAGGCAGCCCTATACCCAACGTGGCAAGCCCCATTTGCGCCAAAAAGGTAACCTCTAACTAGCTAGAAAAGTTCCTATTACTGAGCTAAAGTCAGAGTAATATGACTCTCCCGGTTGCACTGTCAGTCCCAGCTTTTGCCGACAGATAAGTCCTTATGGAGGGCTGGGAGCAACATGAACAAAGGTCATTTGCACTTTCGCCCTATGGAACAGTTGTTATAAATCATGTTACTCACTTTGTTCCATAGAATCATTCATCATCATTTATATCAAGTTCAGTTAGAGCACTAGCAATCTACCCATATGCATTTTAACCCATAGGAGACAAGGCACAGGATAAACAATCACTAGGTTGTCCTTACGGGTATCAAAATTAGACACATGCAAATGAGTAATTGATTAAAGTGAAATAGGACATCAAGGAAAGCCCATGCTATACTTGCCTTGGTTCACAAACTCGTGCTGGTCCTGCTGGTCGTCGAAGAGTTCTTGGTCTCCAACGTTTTCCTCACCGTCTGAACGCGACCAACACGGCAACATACAACATTCCAAAAGCATTCATGCAAAGCAAACATTCCTATCATTAGAATAGTACACCAACAGTATTGAAAACAAGATAAAATGTTTGTAATCATAATCTACGTCTCGCTACGATCACGTCAACGCGAAGTTCACGAAAAACGGAGCTAAAATGCGAAAGTTATGATTTAAACGGGTTTTCCTATAGCAATATATTTAATTAAATCTAACCATGAATTTAAAAAGTTCCAAACTTGACTAACAGTAGTTCTAACATGTAGCTTATGAAATTACGAAGCTAACGCGATTTGAATGGATCAATTCGGAGCTAAAACGACAATTTTATAAGCGAAACAGTTCAAATGGCTTTTCTGTAAATACTGAAAACGTATTTTTGACTTAAGCCGTGGAGTTTACGCTTTCCAAACGGGATTGCGCGATCGGGGAACTATGCCTTGGACTGCGGGCTCTATTTTCCGAAAACCGAGGGGCTCTTTAGCATAATCACCCACGAAGGGGTATCTTCTAACGTGAGCCGTCGAATTTGAAATGAACGGCCAGAAATCGATCCGAGGGAGAGAGAAAGAAAAGGTGACCGGAACAGTAGCTCCCGCGGTGGCTCTCCATGGCCGGCGGCGTGAAGCTTGCCGGAGTGCACGGTTCGGGGGCCACGGTCCACGGTTTGATGAACCGTGAGCACCGGGAGAGAGAGGGGGAGCAGGCGAACACGTCTGGGCCGATACGGCGGCCGGAGGACGCGGCTGACAAGGTGGCGGACATGGCCGGCGGTAAGGAGCTTCCCGGCGCATGCGACAAGGCCATACAAACCACAAAACGAGAAATAAATTGAACGGGGAGAGAGAGGGGAGAACGGCGAGGCTCACAGCGGGGAGAAATAGGGTCGACGGTGGCTCGGAGTCGGCGGTTCACGCAGAGGGCGGACGGTGGATCCCGGCGACCTCGTGGCGGTGGTTCTCTCGGGCTTGGCGACGCGAGAGGGAGTGGGGAACAGTAGCAGAGGGTGCGGGGACGGCCTCAGCTTCCTTTTGTAGAGGCAAGGGCGCGGGCGATGCTCCCACGATGGCGCAAGACGTGGGCGAGGAGGCGGTTGCGGCTTGCGGCTTGACTGGCGCGGCGGTTGTGGAAAGAGGGAGACGGCGTCGACAGGTGGGGCCAGGCGGTCAGCGGCTGGGCGCGGGGCGCAGGCGCGCGGCAACGGCTGGCGCCCGAGTGGGCCGGCGGGGCTTGCTGGGCCGAGCAAAGCGCGCGGCTGGGCCAACGGTTGGCGGGGTGCTGGGCTGCGGTGCCGGGCCGAGCGGGGAAAGGGGAGAGGGGGCCAGCGGGCCGATTTCAAGAAAGGAGAGGAAAAATGATTCTTTTCTTTTTTTTTCTTTTTCTACAATTTTCCAAATCCATTTTTAAATTCAAATTTCAATTCTTTTTGAAATCTTTAATAAATTCCAAACATTCACAAAATGATATGCAGCAGCATGTATGCATCAAAAAGTTTCTAACCTTATTTTCAAATTTTAATTCCACAAAATTTATTATTTCCCTATCTTTTAATGCTCACAATATAACATAAATAAATCAAATTTACTATTTTAAAAGATTGCAAGTTTTAGGATGTTACAAATAGCCTTGTATTCATATCTTGTCATGCTTCCAGATCATCTCAAAACCAAACTTAGATACCTCAAACACTTGTAAACATGTTTCCAACTTGAGGACCTTTCAATCAAAGTGACTCTAGATCAATCCAACATTTATCACTTTTCTGACAGATTTTGTACCCTTCAAAGAAATAAGCATATCTCCCAAAGTACACATCCAAATACCACAAAATTTGGTGGATATGTTCTTTACTAAGTTATCTAGAAGGTGTAAAAATTTGAGCTTCATTTGACTTCTAGATTGCTGCCATATATCAATTCTTCCACCACTGCTACATGCTGAAAACTGCTGCACTATAGCTGACAAGATCCACTCCAAAACCGAATCATTTCTTATCCAATTTTCATGAAAATTGTATAGAATCTTATACCATAAGTCTAGAGCATGTATACCAATTTTTATGCCAATCCAATAAGTGTTGATTACTCAAACATGGTTAAGATCACAGCTAGCTCAGATTCTCAATTATAGGACAGATTTCAACAATTGAGCTATACTTCATCAAATGTGAATCAAACTTGAAACTAACTTGTTTGAATACTTTCATAAGACATAAATCCATTCAATCCACTTACTAATGTCATCTCATGAATTCATCCAATACAAATCAATTCAAACTTGATTACTAAGCAATTATCCATTCAATCGACTTATAGCAAGCAACTTTGCATATTTATCCAATTCAATCAACTCATATGCACCCAAATGAAATGATAAACAAGAGATATACCTTGGTTAGCTCATGATCATCCAACTTAGCAAGCTTCAACTCAATTATTTGCAAGTCATCAAATATATCCAATGAATCACCAACAACTTGAAATTGACACTTGTATGTTATAGCACATTTGGACTTCACTCAATTTGTCATGGCATTGGGATAATGATCATCACTTAGCAATACTTGGCTCAACTACATGATCAACAAGATGAATATCATTTGAACCAAGCCTCCAATGCCGTTGGTACCTACAATCAATCATCCACTTTTTGATGGTACCCAAACAAGTTTGGGTGCTCTCAAGTTAGGAGCAACATACTTAGGCAATGCCTTAGTATGAGTAGCGGGATGTTTTGCAATAGCAACCATAGAGGTACCATCACCATCCTTTCTAAGCATATCATGATCATCAATTGAAATAGGCTTAGAAATTTTACCTAGGGGACATGAATGTGCCATGTGTCCCCTTTCCCGACATGAGTAGCACTTTCTCTTTGCTTGAGCCTTCTCTTCTTTGCTCATGTGGTGCTTCTCATTGCCTTGCCTCTCATGGATTGCTTGAGCCTTCTTCTCAAGCTTGGTAGGACACTTAGAGGCAAAGTGTCCCACACTTCCACACTTGAAGCACTTGATGTGAGCATGATCTTTCTTCTCATCTTCATTCTTGCTCATCATCTTGGCATCTTGAGTTTGCATTGGATGCCTTGCCTTTCCACCCCTTCTTGTTTTCTTCTTCTTTATCATCAAATCACCACCATCTTCATGGTTGATCTTGATTTGAACTTGGGGTGTCTTCTCTTGCTCAACTTGTGGCTTTGGTTGAGGCTCTTCTAGTTGCTTCACCAATTGCTTGGTTGGCCACAATGAGGTAAGGTGACCCCAAGTGCGGCACTTGAAGCACTTCACATGCCTTAGCCTCTCTTCTTCTTTCTTCAACTTGAGCATTTCTTCATTGGGGCAACCATTTGCAAGATGTCCCACTTCATGGCACTTGAAGCACATGAAATGAGAGAGCTTTTCTTGTTCTTGCTTCTTCATTTCTTTTTCATATCTTCTCTTGCCCCATCTTTTGCCCATGATCTTGCTCTTGTTGAAGCCAATGCCACTTATGTCATTGCGGCTTTCTTGATGATTGACTTTGCTAGTCTTGAAGCTGACTCCACTCTTGTCACCAAAGTTTCTTTGAGTCTTCAACATATGCTCAAAGGTGACTTGAGAGTTGTAGCACCTCTCTAGCTTGTTGCTCAATTTCTTCACTTCATTTTTGAGCTCATTGTTCTCATTCAAAATGTTAGTCTCACAAGACATAGAAGTAGAACAAGCATCTATATGTGAAGAGCATGGCATATCTAATAAGTCATCACAAGAGGTGGATACATGCTTCTTGCCTACATCACAAGGGTTAGCAACATTTTGCAATTTATCATTTGATCCATATGATGAGCTCTCATTATTTTTAAGTTTCTTTGTAAATACTTTAATGAGAGAAGCATGTTGTTCTAATAATTCATCATGAGATGCAAGTAGTGTCTCATGATTCAATTTTAGCTCATCAAGTGAAGATTTATAAGCATTATGTAATTTCTTATGTTCTTCACAAGAGTTCTTTAGAAATGAGTTTTCATTTTCTAATTTCAATGTTTTAGCTTTCTCATTTTCTAAAGACATGGTCATGCTAGCAAGTCTACTAACAAGCTCATCATATGAATCAACATGATCAACCACATTATCATTTGATACCTTAGTGTCACCTTGTGACATGAGACAATGTGGTGTGGTTGGAGAGCATGTAGTAGCATCTTCATCATGGCTTGAGCATGAACCATCATTACCATCAAGTGTGCATGGGGTAGCATCATCACTTGCAACACTTATGGCATCATCATCAACCTTGTCAAGTGAACTTGTAGTGGATCGATCATCATCATCATCACTTGACCTTGAGGTGGAGCAATCTTCCACAATCACCAAATTGTGGTTATGTTCAACACACTCATGCACCTCCTTCTTTGGCTCATCCTCCTTCTTGAATTTACCATCATCCCATGTGGAGGAGTCACCGTAAAAGGCTTGGAGTGCTAGCCACATATCATGAGCACTCTCCAAGTCCCACACACGTCTAAAAATATCATCATGTATAGCACACGTTAGATAATAAAGAGCACGATGATCAAGTTGTAAGCAATCCTATTACGCTTGGGTGAGGTTATCCTTATCTAAGGCATCACGAGAAAAACCAACAACAATGATCCACCATGCCTTGGGACCCAATTCACGGAAATGATCAAGCATATGATGTTTCCACTGTGCATAGTGTATGCCATCAAAAATGTGTGTGTCACAAACAACTTCTAGCCCAAAGTTCGCCATCCTCTCAGGTCGGTAAAGACCACAAATGAGAGACCGGGCTCCGATACCAATTGAAAGGGTCGAGATGGCGACTAGAGGGGGGGGTGAATAGTCCTTTCTAAAATTAATCGCGTCGGCTAACCGAAACAAGTGCGGAATTAGAACTATCGATCTAGCCAAGACTGCACCCATCTATCTATATTCTGTAGCACCTTCCAAAGATACTAATTAAGCAACAAAGGTGCCAGGCTAGCTAGAGCTCACCTAACCAATTCTAGGAGCAATGTCACACAAACCTATGCCACTAGTACTTTAAGTAACAAGGGAGCTCCTACACATGCTAGTAAGCAAAAGCACAAAGCCAACTAAGCTCACTAGCAATGCTCAATAACAAGGCAACCAATGCCAAATTAGAGAGCGCAATTACTTAGCTACACTAACTAAGCAATGTGACTAACAAGGTTACACAAACCAAATTAGCCACGCAAAGGGAGCTACTTCTATGCTACACAAGCAAGAAGGTAACTAGCAAGCTACACAAGCTAACTAATTACAAAAGCAACAACACAAGCTCAATATATATGAAAGTAATTGCAAGCTTGTGTAATGAGGATGCAAACCAACGGGAAGAACAAGGTTGACACGATGATTTTTCTCTCAAGGTTCACGTGTTTGCCAACACGCTAGTCCCCGTTGTGTCGACCGCTCAGTTGGTGGTTCGACGGCTAATTAGCATCACCCGCTAAGCCCGCACGTCGGGCGCCGCAAGAACCTACCCCGAAGGAGAGGGTAGCTCAATGACATGCTTTACTAAAGTTGCTCTTCGCGGCTCCCGCGGGGCGAGCATAATGCCCCTCACAAGCTCTTCTTCGGAGCGCCGCACAAGCTCCTTGCGGGCTTCGACGGAGACCACCACCAAGCCATCTAGGAGGTGGCAACCTCCAAGAGTAACAAGCACCACCGGCTTGCAACTCGATCACCTAGTGCCACTCGATGCAACCTCACGATGCAATCGCACTAGAATCGCTCACTCACACAATCAAATGATCACTATCAAGTATGTGTGAGATGGAGGGCTCCTAAGCACTCTCAAGCATGGACACAAAGTCCCCAAGGTGCTCAGCCCCAGCCATGGCCAAAGGCCACTTCTATTTATAGCCCCAAGGGCTAAACTAGTCGTTACCCCTTCACTGGGCGTTTTTCGGGTCGACCGGACGCTGCACCGGACACAGATACCGGATGTGTCTGGTCGCTATACCGGACGTGTCCGATAGTTGTCTGACCGCCACGTGTCCTACCGTTGCCTCCAACGGCTCTCTGACAAGATGACTGGATGCATAGTACCGAAACAACTGGACGCTCAGCCACTGAGTCCGATCGAGTCCAGTAAGCCTCTAGGGCCGACCGGACGCGTTTGTTAGAAGTTGACCAGACGCTGAGCCTCAGCATCCGGTCGGGTATAGTAAGCACCCACTGACGACCAGACGCATCCGATCACACCGGACCGGATGCTGCCAACGTCTGATCGGCTGTTCCACCAAACATCGATTTTGCTGATGCACATCAGACGCGTCCGGTGTGGCGACCGGACACGTCCAATCGCTGAGTACGTCGCCAAATACCGGACGTGTCCGTTCATTATACCGGACGCGTCCGGTCACTCTGTAACCAGCGCGACTAACTCCTTTTCAACTCTAACTTCTTCACCCTTGCTCAAATGTGCCAACCAAGTGTATCACCTTGTGCACATGTGTTAGCATATTTTCACAAACATTTTCAAGGGTGTTAGCCACTCAACTTGCCACGCCACTCTATCCTAGCGACGATGCAAAGTTAGATCACTCGAGTGGCACTAGATGACCGATATGCAAACAAGTTTGCCCCTCTTGATAGTACGGCCATCTATCCTAAACCCGGTCATAAACTTCTCTACACACCTATTACCGGTGAAATGAAATGCCCTAGGTTGCCAAGTCTTGTCTTGATCTTCTCCACCTTGATCACATGACTCAATGTCATGTCTCATGTGCAATAAACCCCTTCATCACCACATGTGTGAGCTTTGCAACATCTCTAAGCCATTTTCACCTTCGTGGCATATGTTGCTCACACATATGTACCTATGGACTAATCACCTGTGTATCTCACATAAACACAATTAGTCCACCTAGGTTGTCACTCAATTACCAAAACCACACAAGGACCTTTCATAGGGTTTGATGTAGCCATCCTGACTTGGTTACCTTACAAGGAGGATGATGAATTGATCTTTCCATTCAAGTTCCAATTTGAGTCCGGCTACTCGGACAAGATAGCGGCCGTGATCTTTAATACCTTTATCAAGCCCTATGTTCTTCCGGTAGAATTTTGTCATGGTCGTGGAAAAATGGTCAAAGGCTCCTCCACCCCGGGCAATCCTCTGACCTACGAGTTTTACAACCCTTCTTTTGTGGCCCGTCAGTTCAGCCTCGGCCAACTCCCCCCCCCCCCCCCGCTATTCTTTGAGAACATCTTGAAGCCAAGGGAAGATGTCAGTGACGTGCTAGAAGCTTCCAGAATCTTTCAATTGGGGTCAGACCTTCCTTCTTTTTCCTTACACGACTGGGTCATAGCCAGTTTCTCTTCCAGCCTCTTTGACACCTGGTGGCAAGAATGGTGTTCCCATCTTTTTTGTGGGCCAGTCCACCCTCTATGTATAGCTCTGGACGAGGAATTTGCTTCTAGTAGTGAGGTAATTTTTTATTTCCCTTTTCAGATAGACTACTTGGCGAATCCTTTTGCCAATCATTTTGATTGATCCTTTCAGGACGTCGAATTCGACCCTCCAAGCCTAGACAGGAGAGGGTGTCCCATAGATTATCAACCCTCATGCCTAGTTTCAAGGATGGGATCAGCCGCACCTTCCTTGAAGAGATTGATGAGAACCCCTGCTGCTCCCACAATTGTGACACGTCACCCCCCAAAGCGCAAGGCATCTCCAGGGGTAACTCAGAAAGCTACTACTGGGAAGAGACTGCATAGAACGAGACCATCAGTTGTTCAGGTAATCAATTTGCTTTTTCCTCAGATTGGTGTTTAACTTTCTAACCTCATTCCTTCATAGTTATCGAGCATTGCGTGACAGTCTACTTTGGGCGCTGGACTGCTATCCCAGGCTTTTGATTCAACCCCAACTAAACCTTCATCGGCTGATCCATGAGTGGAGCCAATCTCGGCTAAAATAATCGATACTCCCATAATGATAGAAAATGTAAGTTCCATCTTTGAAATTTACTGGAGCATCCTTCTTGATTTTCTTGATTCATTGTTATCCCCACCTCTTATTTGGCTATTCATTATTCCAGACATCTTTTGATGAAACATTCATGCAAGAACATGAATCTGGTAGTTCACCTATTGGCAATGATCCAATTGACATTGGGAATAATCCTGTGGTCGGTGTTCAGACTGCCGATTCCCCAATCCGGCACACACCTGATGGTAAGGAAACTATATGTCTTTTCCATCGCGACGATCATGAGCTAAAAATTTCCCCTATCATTGCAGATGCCAACGCTGGAAGTTTAGAGCCGACTCAGTTAGATGTTATTGGAGCATCATCAGCTACCCCTTCCCCCCGACAGAGGCCGCTATAGAGAAGGTGCCATATCTTCTTCGTTGTTCACTTTGCGATAAATCAAGCCAAACCTTCTAATCAAGTTTTCTCTTGTACACAGGCATCCAATCTTCCAGCCCAGAGCCATTCTCTCAATTTTGAGGAATATTTTGATGAGGATGAAATCAAATCGTCAGCTACTTCTCCTAGTGAAGCCCTATCGGAAGAGACCAGAAAGCAGCTAAGACATATGTTGCCAATGCTCGAGAAGGACGTAGCCGATCTAATCCAAGACACCGACTTGATGTAGAGAGTCTTCTTGGCTGTAAAGGGTGATCCATCTCCAACCCTCTCTAGGGTCTTGTTATATTTGTCTTCTTTTGAAGATCAAGCTCTGAAGGCAAAAAAGATTCAGAGAAACCTGTCCAACCGTGAAGCTTTGATGGCCCAAGACAGCACCAACAAGCAAGAGGCTAAAGAGTTGATGCGGCTAATTGATGATCTAAAAAATTCCTCCTCCAGGACTGATCCAGAGCTTTCCCAGCTAGAAATCAAACATGCTGAACTTGAGAAGGAACTGGAAAGCGTGAACGCTGCCATTGACCATCGCAAATTTACTATGGCCCAAATTCCTGATGCCGTCAAATAGAAGAAACATGAATAGCTGGCGAAAGTAAAAAGAAGCAGAGCCATTCGTAGCAGCCTTGAGAACACTCCTGGAACAGCCAAAGAGTATGAGGAAAAGATTGCAGAAGTTGATGTCGTCCGGCTAGAACTATTGAAAATTATCTAGGATGTCTTGAACTTGTAATCATAAGTTAATGCATGTATGACCATACTTTCTTGTTGTCTCATTGTATCTTTGTTTTGACTAAAGAGCCGATTTAAGACAACCAATCTCATACTTCTGATCTTAATCCAGTTGAGTCTGCAAACACGGCTTCTATTAAGAGAATCCTTCGATTTCCCTCCTTCAGCCGTTTGGTACCTTTGCGTATGACTGCTTTTTCTTTTGTCTTTGTTCTATAGGCGATACACACCGTATCGGCTATTACTGTCTTTGAAGGTTTTTATTTTTTGAACTAGAGGCGATACCCTTCTGGTACAGGCTATTAGAGCCGAGAACGAATCAGCTATCAGATGTTGATCAGATGCTAGGATAACGTCCCGTAGAACTTTCAATATCAAAGGTCAGACGAGTAATTAACCCAGGTCAAGCGTCCTATTAAGGGAACCAGAACTTCTCTTAAGAAATCCATTAACTCTGAATCGCACTTACACTTTGACTCGGCATTCACATATGTCAACCTAAAACCCATCTCCAAGACTTAATACTCATTTTTCCTTTGATCCAATGGCCAACGTGAAGCTATGACTTTTCCACTAAAACAAACTCTCAGAGCCAATCGCCTGCATCGGCTAAAGGCTTCTATTGCTGATTTTAATAAAGCTTCCTTCCCATGTCTTGCCAGAGAAACATTCAAAATCTCCTAGTTCCCAAAAGACTGGATCGGCTGTTGCGATGCTTACGGACTCATCAGCACGAACTAGTTCGACATCATCTCCATGCCATTGAATCAAACACTGATGCATGGTCGATGGTATGCAGCAATTCACATGAATCCAATCATGACCGAGGAGTAAACTATATGATCCTTTCCCATCAATGACAAAGAACATGGTGAGCAGAGTTTTACTCCTGATTGTCAATTCGATGTTTATTGCCCCCCGGGTCTTGGATGTATTTCCTCCGAAGTCTCTAAGCATCATGTCGGTCTCAAGCAAATCTCCTGGTCCCTTGCCAAGCTTAGGGAAAGTGGTGTATGGCATAAGAATGACAGAAGCACCTCCGTCCACCAACATTTTGTTCATCAGCTTCCCATCAACAAAACCTTTCATATATAAAGCCTTTAAGTGCCGATGCTTGACTAGCTTATCAAATATTGCTTGCCGCACAACTGTTAACTTGGCAACCATCTCTTCATACTCTGACTCGTCGTAGTCTGAATAAACTTCCTGATCTGCCAAAGCTCTGAATTCTGATGGTAACAGAAAAGCCATTTGGATATTAGCCGATGGTTGCCTCTTATCAGCTATCTGCTTGGTACGCCATACTTGAGTTTACCGGGTGCCTGAGCCTGTTCCATCTCTCTGTTCCTTAGGCACTGCACCCTCCTCTTTTGGCTTCTCGTCAAATCTCCTGGGCACCACTGGCCTTCTTGCCACGTGTATCTTCTTTCAGTGCATTCCTCTTCATGATTAGCCCAGTCCTGTCCAATGACTCTTTTTCCTAACCGATCATGAACACTTTCATTTTTAAGCGCCGGTCCATGTTGTTATGATGATATGCTTCTTGAGCATGGATAGACCGGCGGTTGGTTCGAGATTGCCTATACTCCCGATATTGATTGCTACATTCTGGACAGTCGTGTCTGGTAGGCAACTTCAAACCTTCATTCCAGCAATGTCTAAAGAAGGGACAATTCCAATGTATTTCAGTTTGTTCCCTTTCATACCTCTCTTCTTCTAATTAATGCTGGTATGCTTGATCTTTAAACCAATGTTGATAATCATTTTCCTTCTACCGCTGCCATTTATTCAACAGAATCCGAGATGTGACCCGCGGCTTTGATGTCTCTGCTTTCAACGTCTTCCTCTGCTCGTATCGGCTCTTTTGTTTGGCACGACGTCTTCTAATCTCTCTGTAGTCATCAGCCGATATTTACATTTCAGGATCGACTGTCCCAGCTTCTCTTGATTTGGTTGATGTTAGGACCTTCATTTTTTCTTTGAACAACCCAACATTAACCATGTTCTGATCTCCTGGGAAAGGATTATCATCGACTTTCATCTTTCGAGGTGTATCGAATTTGAGCCTCCCTTGCTGAATAGCTCTCTGTATATGCTGCCTGAAGATTCTGCATTCATTAGTGGAATGAGAAGTAGCGTTATGGAATTTGCAGAACTTCTTGTTCCTCAACTGATCAGGGGGCAACATGATATGACCATCGGGCAACTTGATCTGCCCCTTCTCAAGCAAGAAATCAAAGAGCTTGTTCGATTTGGTAACATTAAAGTCATAACTCTCCTTAACTCCTCTTCCCCAAGGATTTGGCACCATCACTGTCTTCTTGCCCCAATTTCATTCAGCTGCAGCAACCTCTTCTTCTTCGTCTTCATAGCCATCATCGACTGAATATGGATCGTAAGCTTCGGCTACTGTGGTGTTCTTCTGGAATCGGGTATCTCTACGCATACTCTAGAATTGGCTATTGAGCGCTGCTACCCATTGAGCCAATTGTCCCAAGTTGTCAAACTCTTGTCCTAGCAGCTTTTCTTTCTATATTGGCAGCATTCCTTGGATGGCTAAAGCAGCTAGTTGATCATCGGCCAAGCTCAATGAGAAACACAGATTCTTAGTCTCTCGGAATCTCTGAAGAAATTCAGTGCCTGATTCATTAGTCCTATGTCTCATGGTTGTCAAATCGGTTATTTTCTTCTCTCCAGTCCCAGTGTAAAAATATGTATGAAACTTCTTCTCCAGGTCGGCCCAATTGGCAATGGAGTTGACTGGTAATGACGAGAACCAAGTGAAGGCCAGACCTGACAGGGACAAGGAGAAGAAATGAACTCGATGGGCATCCTCAACTGATGCTTCGCCCAATTGTGTAAGATACCGACTGACATGTTCTATTGTGCTTGTACCGTCTTGACTAGTGAACTTGGCGAACTCTGGGAGCATATAATTTGCAGGAAGAGCAACCAAATCATACCATTCCGAATATGGGTATTTGTACAAAAAAGTCATTCCCTTTGGCTTTAGGCCGAACTGATTCTTCATCATCTCGGTCACCTTGAGCAGCAACTTGTCAGCTTGTGGATTTGGATTTCTCGGTACTTGCTGACACATCTGTGGATTAAAATCCCACGTGCCTTGATATCCTGGATTTGGTATCATATGGAGGGTGTTATAATCCATGCCATAATGATAGCCTTGTGGAATCTCAATATGTTGGGTCCTTTGCTAGCTTGTTGCTTAAAGTCTCTGATTATAGACATAAGGATCTATATCTCTATGGACCCTCCAAACGGATGGTGCTATCTTCTAAGCCGACGACGGTATGTGGCCTGATGTGCCAAAATTGATCATCTGGTTTTGACTTTGCCCCGCTGGCTGCTGCACATGCTATACTGACGATCCAGGATTGTATTGTATCTGATTTGTAGCAGTACCCGAAGTTTGTTCAGATGAACCTTGAAGTGTCTGGACGCCACCATTACTAGTTGGTGCTGCTTCTTGATGACTGGTATCGACTTGATTAGTCCCTTGGGTTAACGGATCTGGAATATTATAACAAGTCGATCCAACCTGACCAACTGGAATTCCATGAATCGCCTCTTTCATGGCGTTGTGAAACACGTCAGCGAAAGCTTCATTGCGCTTGATAGAGCATCACGAATAGACTTGTCTATGGCTTCCATGAAGAAACGTCTCTCTTCAGCTTCGACTGTATCTGTCTGCCCATGTAGTAGAACTCTTGGTAGTCGAAATTTCTAAATAATTGTGCTGTCACGTGTTTTGGTGTAGGACAACAAACACTTCTTCTGAAATTCTTCCATAGCTTTGTTGATGGTATCCTTATCTTCATCAGGTAGGTCTTTATAATGTACCATAAGGATGCTGTCGTTGTTGTGAACCACCATGACGATTGTGGTGTCCCACCGGGCATGCCAGAAACGTGTGTCGACATAGAATTTTGTCCCGTGCCGAGGACACACGCAGCAAGCCGGAAGGGTCCGCTCGATGGAGCAGATCCGCCTAGCTTCAGCGTAGGGGTGGTCGATCCTGCGCAATCCTCCCAAGGCGTGCCAGTCAATTTGACCCTGCAATTGATAAGGAAAGAAAGTTCATCAGTAATTAAGGGCGGAACTTGCCGGTGTTGCCAGACAGTTCTGAATGTACGGCTGTGAGAGCCGATATGAGAGGAAATCGGCTAAATAGTCGATTCCAGTATATTCATGAGAATAAGCCAGTTAGAGTTCATGGGGTCGTATGAAGAGAATCGGTTATCATTCAGGATAAACATCATTTAAACGAATATTAATCAATGGCAATAAGATATCAATGATGATTGGTCCATACTGAGCCAATGATTACGAGTAATCGAACTCCTTATAAAGAAACAATTCAACATCACTTAATCGTTTAATAAAGATAAATCTAATAAACATGTTAGATCTCATCTATCACCATGACTAGTGGGGCATGAGGCAGAATCATGCAGGCCGTAGAAACAACAATAGACTCGACAGCCCTAACTCATTACTAATATCAGTGGGGTATGAGACAGAATCATGCAAGCCGTAATACAATAACAAGATCATGGGGCTAACACATCTTTCAACTTATCCCTACTTCAACGATCTCGTGGTGTGAACTGTTCGTGAAAGCATTCGATATCGGCTAAATAGCCGATTCAGGCATAGCGCACAGTTAAGGTCATGCCTTCTCAAGAACGGGTCTATCAACCAACGATCCCCACTCCACGGTGCCAACAGTGGGGTGAGAGGCAGAATCCCATAGGCCGTGATGACGGGCCATGAAACGGTTCTCGCTAACCGATAGATCTACTCAAGATCGAACATGCCTTAACCGCACGCTATGCACGATTAAGATTGACGCAAAACAGCCGATAAAAACATAACTCATCGCTTAAGATGCAGATTAGATCAGTTCTAGATTAGGAAACGATGAGTTAAACAAGATATAAGGCCGATCCAGATCAATCTCAATCGGGCAGAGTGATATTGCTATAATTAGATAAACAATGAAAGCAATAAGCAATATCGGTAACTTAATGAATCTATCAAAGACTGCCACTCTAAGATAGAGCTGATAACTTGACCTTGATCCAATTCAAGCAGTGGGGTGTGAGGCAGAATCACACATGCCATACTTGAATTAGACAAGAGTGGATAACTAGCTTATACCAGAGCCACAGTGGGGGTCGACCGGATCGATGCAGCCATACGAACAGAGGTATAAACCATGACGGTACTTACAACAAGCAGTGGAGGTCGACCGGATCGATGCAGCCGTACTTGCCGAAGAACTCGCTGAGATCTACTCTACTCCTACTCCTAAGGGGTGGCCGGAGCCGAAAAAAGTAATTGACTTGTATTTGATTGATTGGTTGTTCTTCTACAATAGCCGGGGTTTGGTATTTATACCCGGAGCCTAAAACGAACCCTACTCGAGTACGACTTAATACAATCTTTGGCATAATAAAAACATTTCTAATTTAAGATAGCTTGGACTCTAATCTTTCCCTTTTTGTAGAGTCCGACATGTAATTTCCCGGTGCCAACCGTAGTTCATCATTGCTGTCTGCTGTCGTCACCCTAATACATCCGATTCCAGAGTTGTATTTGAATCGGCTGACATCGATCTTTCTTGACTAGCACAACCTTGAAAGCCTGCAAGTTCCCGTGTTCTTTCTCCCAAATTTTGGTGTAAACAATGCTTCTTTTTTTGTTAAGATTATTCGATAATTAGAATTCTGTGATTGCATCAACCATTTCGTCTTCATTTGTGTTAATCTTGCCAAAAATCTGCTCGAGGTGTGGGACTCGAAGAAAAAACCATTTCATCATCTGGATGCACTGGTGGCAGTGCTGAATTAGTAAGCGATCCTAATAACATATTATTTTCTAATCACACATACCGCTTTCTAATGTTTCTCCTTTTAATGTTGCTCAGTGTCCGACGAAGACATATCGGTGGGACGCCGGTCCCATTCAAGGTTTTCTAATCACACATCACCCTGTATGTCCTCTATCCATTTCTCCTCCATGAGGGCCTCCAACACAGTATGCTTACTAGATCTTCTTTTAGGGATCAGTGCAAAGATCAGGGGTGCTATGTCCTGAATTCCCTTGCCATCTAGTCATCTGTCCTTCCAGAAAAGCGTATTAGATCCACTTCCCACCTCTGTTATCACTGCCACAGAGATGAGGCCAGCTGCCTCTTTACTAACTTGGATAGGTAGATTTGCCCAAGGTTTGTTGGGCGCACTCCGCTTAAGTCACGGCCATCTTGCTTTTAAGGCAATACCCAGAGACTTTAAATCTGCTATCCCAAGACCACCCATTTCTCGGGAGCGGCACACTTTTGGCCAGGCAATGAGGCAGTGACCACCTTTTGCTTCTTTTCGTCCCTTCCATAGGAATGCTCTTCTGATCTTATCTATGGCTTTGATAGCCCAAGGTGGAAGATCTGTTGCCATAGCCACATAGATTAGAATTCCTGTGAGAACATATTGCACTTGAATTACTCTGCCAGCACGAGTCATCAGATCTGCCTTCCATCCAGGTAGCTGATTTGCAACTCTATCTATGATGGGTTGGACCTGCTCCTTGGTCAGCTTTCTGATGGTCAATGGTAGTCCCAAATACTTACAAGGAAAATCCAGCACTTCACAAAGCAACAAATTTTGAATGAGAGCCGAGTTTTCCTCGGCACAACGAATAGGCAGCACATTACTTTTTTGGACATTGGTCTTGAGGCCAGATGCTTCCCCAAATAATTGCAATAGCTGTAATGACAAATTAATATCCGCTGCAATAGGCTGCAGGAAAATGGCTACATCGTCTGCATATAATGAGATTATGTGCTGGATTGGTCTCCTGGATAAGGGCTGCAGCAGCCCACCTTCAGAAGCCTTTGTGAACATCCGATTTAACACATCCATAACCAGAATGAAGAGCATGGGAGAAAGACGGTCTCCCTGCCTCAGTCCCCTTCTGTGCTTTATACTTTCTCGTGGGATGCCATTGAGGAGGACCTGGGTGGATGAAAGTTGTTAAGAGACCACAAATTAAGTCACACCAGCGAGAACCGAATCCCAACTTTCTAAGAACCTCCAATAGAAAAGCCCAAGAAACTGAGTCAAAAGCTTTGGTGATGTCTAGCTTGAAGAGTATTCTGTTCTGCTTTTGAGAATGTAAGATTTTTACTGTCTGCTGGACCATCATGAAATTATCTTGAATAAACCTTTGTTTGATGAAGGCACTCTGATTGGGGGACACCATCTCATCCAACCGGCCTGCAAGCCTATTAACTAGGATTTTGGTCACTAGTTTGGCAAAGCTGTGAACCAAACTAATGGGCCGAAAGTCCTTGACACGAACAGCATTCGACTTTTTTGGAATCAGAGTAATGAAGGCAGAGTTCAGTTTCCAGAGATTTCTGAAATTTCTACTCTAGAGAGAGTGGACTGCTGCCATCGCATCGTTCTTAATAACTGTCCAACAGCTTTTGTAGAATCTACCAGTGAACCCATCTGGGCCAGGTGCCTTATCAGATGGCAGCTCCTTTATGGTGTTCCAAACTTCTTCTTCCGAGAAAGGCAAATCCAAAGCTTCCAGATCAAAGCTTGGGCTACCAAGGGTGTCTAGGTTGATGGTTCTTTCTCTAGTGCACTCCGTCCCAATGAGATTGTCATAAAAATTCAGTACCGCAGCTGCCTTCTCTTCATGTTTTGTGATGACCTGATCTCCTTCATGAAGTTTGGGAATGAAATTCTTCTTTTTTCTATATCTTGCATGCTGATGAAAAAGCCTTGTGTTGGCATCCCCTTCCTTTAACCATCCTATCCTAGACCTGAGTCTGGCTATTGTCCTCATCAGTGATGCTAGCGCCAGAGAGTGTTTCTTTAGATTGTTACACAGCCACAATTCATGTGGTTGGAGAGGCCTGCTTTCTTGTGCAATTTCATACTGGTGGATGACTTCTTTTGCCAACAGCAACTGAGATTTGATGTGTCCAAACTTCGACTGACTCCAGCTCTGTAATCCTCTGGCTGTTGCCTTAAGCTTCAAAGCAAAGGTTTCGAGAGGGCAATGAGTGGGCTGTACAGCCTCCCATGTATCCCTCACAACATCCAGGAATCCATCTAGAGAGGGCCAGAAAGCTTCAAAGTGAAATCTTTTCTTGCTGCCAATAATGTCCTGCAGCCCAAGAATCAGGGGACAGTGGTCCGAATCAATAGAAGCAGCACTCTAAAGTGTGATATCTTGCCTTACATCACTGTTAACTGTGATTACGTTCTTGTCATAAAAAAATTGAGAGTATAGCTTTTGCAAAATTATTTGCACAATGTTACACAATTGGGATTGGAGAAAACATTCTGTGGACTGCTTGTGTGTGGTAAACTGCTAGTCACAACTAGCTGTTTAATTGGTCTATAGAAAATTTGTTACTGGTAATATAACTCTTGTCTCCATCTTTCACGGTTCATGTGCCAAATGTAAATATATTCGGACACAGTCCTATTCAAGTGTTGTATCCTTTAGGCTAGATAAATCTAAACATTCAGAAAATCCATCCCCATCAATCTGTCATTCCAACAGTGATGTCCATTGAGTAGTGATGGTATGATCTTTTTCCTAGGAAATCTGAGCACTAGTTACTAATAATTTCTTTTTGATGCAGAGTGAAACTGGAGATGGATCCTCTCATGCTTTAGCAAACCTGGACAACAGTGATGTCCATTGAGTAGTGAGGGATGGAAGTAAATTGTGGAGCCAGCATACTTTGTGAGTAATTTTGGCACCAGGGAATGTAGCTTGTGTGGCTGTCTTGGTTGGGCGACAGCACAAATTATTAGAAAAATTATCTAGCTACTCCCATCCAGAATGTAGCCAGCCAATCCATTTTTTCCTTGTTACTGCCCACGCTATGTGCTAGAGCGAAACACCGTTTAGGCAGCTGTAGCTCCATGTTGCTTGCTCCGATGTGTGACTTAGGGAGATAGTAGCTTCATACTGCCAGATGTATGACTTAGCTAGCAACTTAGGTTCTCTACTAACTTTGTGTTGCATTCAAGGCAGTTGCTTCATGTATGACTTCGGTTGGCACATGTTGCCAGATGTATGAATTTTAAGTGATGATGATATATGTATCGAGACTCCTGAATATAACATTTATGGCCTCCTTATGGTTGAATGGTTCATTGATCTAATATGAGTTTTAGTGGATTTAAATTATTTGAATGGGAGGCTGAACATCAGGGATAGTTTATGTTGGGTTCTTGATGGTGTATTATGACTGAAAAATACTTTACTCACGGGTGGGCACCGTCGGGGAAGGGAAAAGGGTTTTCCTGACGGTTACTATGGGGAAGCTAAACAGGATCTCTGACGCTGGGTTACCGACAGGAAAGGTTTAAAAACACTCTTGACGGGATGCGGCCGATAGGGATTGATTCCCTGATGGTGAGGAGAAAACTGATGTGGAACGTTATCCCTGACGGTTGAGGCCGTCAGTAAATATTCTGTTATGGTTTACCCCTGACGGCAACCGTCACTGATGGTCTTCTCTTGACGGTTTTCGACACTTTCCCTGTCGCCTGTCGGAACAGGCCGTCACGGGAAAACTTGCCTGGGTACTGCACCTTTTCTTATTCTTTTCCTTCATCTCCATTTCTCTCGGCTACACGGACTCGCGGACAAAAAGCGCCGCCACGCGCGCACACCGTGGTTCCTCCTAGCATGCCGTTCCTAGCAAATTGGTCATGCACATTTTTTCTAGTGTCAAAAGCAGCCATGCACGACTGTATGTGTATGGTGGCAATAGGTACAACAACCAACGCCAATTCAAAAGTGGCGCCCATGTAAGGGCCTATCTGAAACGAAGGAATCCAAAAACGCAGGAATAGGAAAAAATACAGAAATAAGGTATGATGAAAAATAAAAAACTACGGGATTTCAAAACACAGGAACATAAAATTTAGGCTGTTTGGAATACAGGAATTTATAACATAGGAATTGTAATATGTTAGGCAAATATGGGTACTAATTACTATATCTATTAGGCACGGATATGACCCCACAAGCTGTGGGTCCCATAACTACTGCAGAACCTCAATTGTTATCCGGTCCTCCTCTCTTTCTTTTTCTTGAACGCAGACTTTCTCGTTCTTATCTAATCCTCGTTCTTTTCTGCTCATCTCATCTCTCTAGTTCTGCTTGCAGCAAGTAGCAGCGAAGCTGAACGCTGAGCGCAGGGGAGCGGGCATGTGGTGAGCCCAAGGGCCAGGGGAGGGCGGCGCGTTCCTCCGTTCACCGTAGAGAAGCTAAGCAACCGACGAGGAGCCATGGTAGGAGACTGACGAGAGAGCCATGGCGGCAGTGATGGTCCAAGCAGACCAGGACACCATGTTCTTCTTGCCGCTCTTTTTTCCCTCCACTTCACACGCGCTACCTCGGGCTTCAACCAAGGAAAACAAAACAATGGATCTGGATTCTTTCATTTCCGCG
Organism: Miscanthus floridulus; assembly: GCF_019320115.1. Classification (NCBI taxonomy): domain Eukaryota; kingdom Viridiplantae; phylum Streptophyta; class Magnoliopsida; order Poales; family Poaceae; genus Miscanthus; species Miscanthus floridulus. Next base: position 30,341,397 of record NC_089593.1, on the reverse strand, counting down.
AAATTGCTTTGCAGCTACAGTATTATGGAGGAACGGTTTGGGCGATTCCTCCCTTTCCTCTGTTTCTTATTCCTGCAATTTTCCTATGGTATTCCTTCGATCCAAACACCCCCTAAAGGGTAAAATAAGAATTTATCACTTTAACCAACTAGAATCAACTATAGTTAATAATCTAAGGATCCAAATACTCTTAATTATTGTAATCCATAATCCTAATTATAATAATCACATGCATAATCCTGATTATGATAATCCACTTGTGATCCAAACAGGTCCACAGAGCAAATAATTGAAGACAACCGGATCTGCACACTTACAATGCACGTGTCGTTTATTTTATTTGAAGAGAACCTGGCAGGAAATCCATCGGAACACGTGCTGTTTAAGGTTTGGCAGTACAGATGAAGTCTTTCGTAATGGGAGATCCCCAAATAAAAGGAAAACAAATGAAAAAAAGAGACAAGGAAGATACAATTTTGCGTTTGGCAACCAAGACCGGAAATGTGAGGCCAAATTGCCAGAGCACAAGAGCAACACTAATAATACAGACAGCTACGGGCTACATATAGTAGTTACATCATCACTATTAATACATGAACCACTTGTGCCTCTCATAAAGTTGTTTTTGTTCTTGTATCCAAGCCGACTGTCACTGATGACCTGGCGTCCAGCCTAAACGGGTCACTGATGACCCTTTATGAGTGACCCATTCAGTCAATGCGCATCACTGATGACCCTGTATCAGTGACCCATTCAGTCAATACGCTTCACTAATGACCCTTTACAGCGACGCGTACAGCGAACACACTGTCTCTGATAACAATTTAAAAAAGCAAAAAAAAAGAAAAAACTTCGATCACTGTCTTTATATACAGCTAAATAACAAACAAACCCACTCTTTCAATACAAGATCCACTAATTCAATACAAGATCACTCATTCAATACAAGATTCACAATTTCAATTCCATCCAAATAGGCCAATGGGATGCGAAAAAAGACTACACTGTGTTATAGGGCTGTGGAGAATTATAAGTTTAGAGTTTTGCAAACTACTACCGTGCCGCTGTGAAGATGCCTGCATCCTTGCTGGAGTCCTAGTAGCCCACCATTATCTGCAAAGTTAAGAAAAACATACACTTAAGTTTCAAACAAAAATGATGAGAACTGAAGATCCTAGTACTTGCAGCTACCATTCTTCAGCCTGAGATATCCACATATAAGTATGTACAAACTAGTAAGGCCCCAGTCATCAAACAAAAGAAATTACCAAGTAACATCTCATTAGAAAATTTGGATCTGCCAAAATTACAAGCTATCAGTAGTATCCATGCAGGTCAATTTTGCTCCATATTAACATATTCACAAATCACAACTGTGTAAAGTTCATAATATGTGTCATCAAGCAGGTCCTAGCCATTAACTCTTCCCAAGTTCTAGAATAGACATCAGTTGAAGTTCTGGCAACCTCTTTCAGCTTACAGGAGTTAAGCATAATTACTGTGGCTTGCGAACAGTTCCCAGAGACCGAACTACAAATAGTAACTTAAAAATTCCAGCTACCTGCAGAGCATCATCTAACTGGATCATTTCCTTCTCTTCCAGCAGCCCAAGTCTTTTGCAGCACTGGATGTAAAATTGTAGTCAACCTGAAATATATCACGATCAATGCATCAGATTAACATTTAAAAAATTATATTACCAGGTCAAATTTGCATACCTCAATTTTTCTGAGCTCTGAAAACACCAGGTCAAGGTGATCTCCAATTCCTGTGCCAGTTATAGCAGTTTTTTTAACACTTTTTGTAAACTAATTTTAAATCTAACACTGTTTAATTTTTTTTCCAAAACTAACACTTTTGGCCGCGCCTATTTCCCTGGTGCGGCGAAACGCGTGTGCCGCGCCATGCATGGTGGCGCGGCGAGAGGGATGATGTGGCGACGACCGGGGCGCTGACCGGTGACGTGGCAGGGTCTGCCGCGCCACCGATCTTGGCGTGGCAGTGCCGCGCCACGGCCCACGGCGTGGCAGTCCTAGGTAAATATCGCCTACGAGCCGCCGCCCTGCCTCTGTCTGCCTGGCCGCTGCCGCACCTGGCCACCGCCGCACCTGGCCGCCTACCCGCCCGCCGTGCCTGCCCACCGCGCCACAAGCCGCGCCGCACGCCGCCCGCACGCCTGCCGCCGGCCGCACGCACGCCACCACGACGACGATGCCTGCACGACCACGATGACGACGCACGCCGGCAGCGAGTAAGATTGATTAAAGTCCTAATTAAGTGCTAATTTCGGTTTAGGCGTTCCTGTAATTAGGTTAATTAAGATCTTGTCTAAGTATAAGTTCTAACAATTGGTATCCGAGAAGCCGCTTAGCCTAATTCTTGAACCCTAAGACCTAATTAGTGTTTGGTTAAGATCTAAATAGCCTCGGATTTGTCTGATTCAAAGTTCTTTAAGCCAAATCAGAATATAGGGTTTCGCTTAAGCACTGAGAAAGAGGGGAGTCGAATCAACTTCAACACTAAACCCCAGTTTGTCGGGGACCAAATACTGGGGTACCCAAAAAGGAGGACCTAATAACCATCAAACGTTGATGCTTCCTAATAGACAAGAACATGACTACACCTCTTGCCCAACGACCGAGGGTTAACTCCGTCTCGTCCGACCCCCAAAGGTTGGCTCCGCCTCGCCCGACCCCTGAGGGCTGTGTCCACCTCGCCCGACGTCCGGGGGCTGGTTCTGCCTCGCTCGATGTCTAGGAGTAGACTCCGCCTCACCCGATGTCCGGGGGCTGGCTCCGCCTTGCCCGACGTCCGGGGCCTAGCTTCGCCTTGCTCGATGTCTAGGAGCAAACTTCGCCTCGCCCGACGTCTGGGGGATGGCTCCGCCTCGCCCGATGTCTGGGAGCAGACTCCGCCTCGCCCAATGTCTGGGCGCTGGCTCCGCCTCGCTCGACGTCTGAGGGCAGACTCCGCCTCGCCCGATGTCTGAGAGCAGACTCCGCCTCGCCCGACGTCTGGGAGTAGACTCGGCCTCGCCCGATGTTCGGGGGCTGGCTCCTTCATAACTATGCACGTAGATTAGGCAGGGCACTCGAGTCAACCGCAATACCAAGGACCATACCCGGTACGCCTGTAGGAAAGTACCATTAGGATATGACAAGACGGGCGCTTTAAAGCCCTTACGGGCATGTCAGAGCCCGAACAATGTCGTGGGAGCCGACATTTCTCTTACAGTGTTGTGGGCGCCATCATTTGCCCTCGGGCGTAGATCCTGATGAAAGAATACGACAACCACTATGGTCCTGGAGGATACTCACATCCTCTACAGTGAAGGACGTGCAGTCACTGCGTCGTCCGCTCCACGTAGGGTCATGGATCAACACCTTGGTCCGTCGCGCCACCCGCCAGGGCGGGATGAGATGTGACCACTTGCTGATCAAGCCAGAGCATGGCATCATCAGCGGACAAACGCCCAGCATGGAGTTATCCCTAGCACCGTCTGCCGTGTCAGCAGGGCTCGCTCAGAGGAAAAGGAAGACACGACACCTTCGAAGGACCTTGTCGGGTTCATAAACCCGGGGTCCCTCATGGACCTACTTCCCAGCAAAAGCTCGGCCCAACAGACGATGTTGCGAATAATGAGCAACTCCTGGGCCGGCCCAAAAACCTAACAACAGGCCAGAAGGGTGATCCAATCTCCGACCAGAAGGCCTGGCCAAGGAGGAACGGCACCCGCTTCCTACTCTAGCCCGCCTCTCCGACCGGAAGGCTTTGCTTCTGATTCCGGCCTGCCTCTCCGATCGGAAGGCCTGGTTGAGGAGGAACAATGTTCGTTCACTGACTCCGGCCCGCCTCTTCAACCGGAAGGCCTGGCCAACAATGCTTCCGACTCTGACCCACGTCTTCGACCGGGGATGCACTGAACCTCTACTTACATCTCTTCTCCGACTAGCGCAGTCGGAGCCAACTGCGACCAACCGATCGGGGATGCCCACTCGGTAAGGACCAGGAAACAGGCAGAGGAAGTAAAATAGGACACTCAAGTCAACCACAATACCAAGGACCGTACCCTGTACACCTATAGTACCAACATGACATATTAGAAGGGTGCCCTGCAACCTTCCAGGCATGTCCGAACCCAAGCAATGTTGTGGGCGCCGACATTTGCCCTATAGTGTCGTGGGCACCCACAACTCCCATACCATGACAAACATGGTAAACCCCCCCCCCACATGCCTCTGGGCATCGACAGTGTTGTGGGCGCCGTCATTTGCCATACATGGTGAATACGGTAAAACCTCCCACATGCGTCTGACACAAACAATGTTATGGGCGCCTACCATTATCTTGTACCCGATGGCATGGGCAACAAGACTTAGAAGCATACATACTCTCACTCTCTCTCTCCCTCTTATAAAGGCTGTCCCCTTCATCTATAAAAGGGGATGCGCCCTCACCCAACCGGAGATCCATCAGTTCACAACTCAGACAACACACACACACGATCTGAATGACCAAGGATCCCAACGAACGATAGATGTTCGAACACTTAGCGCACAATGGAGCTCCTGTCACTCTTGGCCCTTTAGGCTAGAGTCCGACCGGACGTCTTGCACCCCCGTCTTTCTCCCTTCTATTTGTAACCCCACAGCAAACTTCGAGCACCTGGGCTCAGGAATAAAGTCACCGACTAACTCAAACTAGACGTAGGGCACATTGCCTGAACCAATATAAACCCTATGTCATTGAGTGCTAGGCCACATCTGATCACAACGTATGGCAAAACTACAAATATTTACGTGTTGGTCACTTTCTGCACTGACAATTGGCGCCGTCCGTGGGGAAGACGTTATACGTTCACGCTTTTTGGCCATCGGATGGCCCACTTTTCTACCACCTTCGCCATGGTGGGCTCAAGCGATACGACTCGCTTTAGCTCACTGGAGTTTCCTGTACTCCCACGTGTTGGGATGTGTGTTCCACCCATCTTCGAGCCGCCCTAGGCCTTCCTCTTCGGAGGCTTGGACTTCGTCGCTAACTAGCTCGGCGTACTACACCTCCGCGAGGAGGCACTCGTTCCGGCGCCCATCGGAGGGGCGCCCTCCATCGGCTTTGGGACACCCGACGACTTCAACGGCGAGGCGCCTGCGCTTCATTCTAAGCATACGCTCTGCTCAAACCCTGCTGTGAATAATGTGCGCTTTGTTATTTACTCGCTATTTACTATCTTTCACCGATTCTCTAGAGGGACCCTATTCTCCATGCCATGACCCCCATGCGACTGGTTCCCCTATGGCCTCGCATTCCCCACAGACATGTACGCCTGGGGGGGCTCTGAAGGATGCTAGCACCACCCCGTCTCACATCCAAATTCGTGGGCATGGCGAGCCACACTACCACCTGTTTCCATGACCTCATTGATGACGAGGTTGAGAGTGACAGCTCCAGCATCGGTGATGCGGCACCTAGCCACCGTCCGTCCTGGGAGTGTGCTATGGCAGACGCTCCGGGACAGCCACCGGTGGTAGCAGAGTCCTTGCAGACTCACACCCCTCTGGACCCTCGTGCGGGGGCCCTCGCGCTCGCACAAGAGCATGACAAGGAGCTGCAACAAAGGCGGCAGAACCAGCCGCCACCTACGCCGACACGCTTGGCGCACCATGATGCGCCCTGTGCACGTCAACCGGCGAGAGGCGCCCGGGGCCGCGCCCGCTAGGTCCAGCGCAACATTATGGACGGGGGGAACGATCCCCCACAGTTCACTCGGGCTGGCCAAAACATCGCCGCAGCGGCGATGCTTCTATGCGGCCTTCCCAAGCTAGACAACCCCAAGGAACAGGCGATCCACCAGAACCTCCGGGCACTGGTGGAAACCGCCGCCGTTCAACAGGCAAAAATCTTCGCGTCGTTCCACTGACTTGCGGCCTCTCTCCCCACCAGGGGAGCGGGGACGCACCAGAAAAATCGCTCCATCCGCTCGCCACTACGGCCGCCGAGCATGGAACAAGAGGGCGCAACGGCGCCACAGCCTGACCCAGCACCCGCTCCACACCGACCACCTATACGCGAAAGCCTTGGGCCGAACCAAGACGCTCGCAGCATCATCAGCAACCAGCGTCGGGCCTAGCATGATGATGACGTCCATCGAGCGATGGTGAGAGCAGACGACACAAGCTTTGGCCAAACCATCGAGGAGACCGGTGAAACGCACCCTAGGCGCAGTCACTGACCCAATGACCAGAGTCCCAGCCCAGATGGCCCGGTACCATGGGCCTTTGGCCGGCACATCCAGAGAGCACCGTTCCCACAGCACTTCCGACCGCCTACCAACATCACTAAGTATACCAGGGAGACGAACCCTGGTATATGGCATGAAGACTTTTGGCTCGCCTGCCAAGCCGAAGGGGTGGATGATGATCACTTCATCATTCAGTACCTCCCCATCTGCGTGGGGGAACATGTTCGAGCATGGCTCGAATTCCTCCCACATGACAGCATCCGCGACTGGGCGAACCTCAAGAGGATCTTCGTCGGAAATTTCCAGGGGACATATGTCTGCCCTAGAAACTCCTAGGACCTCAAGAGCTGCCAGCAGGAGCCCAGCGAGTCCCTACGGGATTACATCCGTAGGTTCTCAAAGCGGTGCAACTCCCTACTTGATGTCGTCGACGTGGATGTCATCAATGCATTCCTCTCCGGGACAACCTACGTGTCCCTGATCCACAAGCTTGGCTGCCTAAAGCCCTGTACCACCCGCGACCTGCTCAACGTTGCCACGAACCACGCCTCCAGCGAGGAAGCGGTCGGAGCGGTCTTCAACGGAGGCTGGGACAAGGGCGAGGCCAAGCGCGAGGACCAAGACGAGGGCCCCTCCATGCAGAGGGGCAACCAGGCAACTCCACATTGGTGCCGTGGCTAATCACACAGGCAAGTAGCCCTAGTAGGGCCTGCCTAACCACTTCGGCAAGCTCATGGATAGCCCCTGCACCAACCACACTTACCCCGTCAAACACCTCTACAAGGACTTCGAGCTCCTCAAGCGCTTCCTGCAACAGGCCGGCGGGCCAAAAGAAGGAAAGGGCAAGGAGGCAGTAGCCAACAAAGGAGGCATGGCGAGCAAGGATGGGGACGGCTTCCCCAACCCCGAGGAATGCATCATGATCTTCAGGGGATCCGATGCTGTCTACTCCAAGTGCCAGCACAAAGTGCGCTACCGAGAGGCGTGCATCGCCAAAACAGCCGTCCCCTCCTTCCTTCGCTGGTTGGAATCTCCGATCACTTTTGATCAGAGGGACCATCCATCCCACGTCGCTAGACCGGGACACTACCCGCTCGTCGTCGACCCCATCATCCGCAAGAAGCGCCTCACCAAGGTGCTGATGGACGGAGTGTAACACCTCTGGTGTTACGAGCTCGTTTAGTACCACGATTTAGGCCTAAGTAAAATTTTCGAAATGAGTTTCTCGGAATTTTTGGATTTAAAATGTACTTGATGTTATAAGTGAATCCGGTGACCCAGTTTTGTGGATTCGAATAAACACCCAAGTTAAATTACTCAGTGCGTAAAGATATTTAGAAATGTCGAATGACGATGCTAGCGGACGGGTTGTCCTGTTAGATTAAGCATGAAAAGCAACTTTTATAAATAAAATAAAATCCATTAATAAATAGAACGATATACATATATATATATAGCTTTTGAATCAAATTTAAATTCGAGCTTTGTTGAAATTTTCCTATGCCTAGACGTTGCAAATTATCTAAATTAGTAAACCATTATATATATATACATATATGTATATATATAGGTATATATACGTTACGACGATAACTATAAATCAAAGAATTAGAAGAAAGGGCAAATGTACTCAGCGATACTAGTAGCGATTGACTGTATAAGTTGACCGACTGCTCCTCGCTCTTTCTTTTCTCCACTCGTCTCCCTGCTGGTTACTGCTGCCATACTAGACATTGCTTCCTTGCGACCTCACGCGCGTGGGCCTGCCGGCCTGGCTGTGCTGGCTGCTTGCTCGTTGGGTCACTTCCGCTCTACCGCTGTGTCGCGCAAAGGCGTCCTAGCTCCATGCCGTAGCAACCACAGTGCCATGTCGTGGCCACTGGCGGTCGGTCTGCTCCGTTCCCAGCTGGCGAGCTTGCTCTCAGCTCCTTCGTGTGGCTGCCTTTTTCTTTGCACCGTCCGCTCCCCGCTCTGCTTACCTCGCACGACGCCCCTACCACCAAGCCGCCCCATGAGCGCACGCTGCTCATCCCACACCGCTGTGGCCAAGCAGTTAGCCGCCTCTCCTTCATCTTCCCCACAATGCCCGAGGCCTCGCGCTGGACCGCCTTCCCCTGCCTAGTCGCGCACGCCCTGGTCCGGCCACCCGTGCTTGGCCGTGCCGCAACACCGCTTCTCCTGTCCTACAGCCACCCCGTAGCCCCATTGCGTGCCTGAGCCAGCGCTGCCCCACACCGCGTCACCTTGTCCTGCCTTCCACACCGGTGCTGGCCATCCCCGCGCGTGCCCCCATGGTCCGCTTAGGACTGCTGCTGCACCCATGTGCCTGTAGCGCTGCCGTGCCGTCGCAGCGTCCCACGCCACCACTAGGCCATGGCCGCGCCAAGCCTCGACCCCGCCTTGGCCTCAACGAGAACTGAGCTGAGCCACGACGACCATGGTGCCCTCTGTCGCACCTTCTCTTCTCCGTCCCTAGATGACTGTGCTGCCCGAAGCACTGCTGCGCCGTGCCGTGGCTAGCCTGCTGCACCGAGCACGTGCCTCCCTTGCCCACACCTTCTTCCTAGAGTGCGTGAGCCACCGCTGCATGGCCACCGCACCTGGAGAGCTGTGCCGCCGTCCGTCCGGCCAAGAGCCACAGCTGCTGGCTTGCCGCCGCCATAGCTCGCGCGCGGGCAGGCTGCCATGGGCCGACTCAGGTCTTGCCGCGACCAGGCCATGGTCGTGCGGGGTCCTGTGCAACTCCTCGGCGGGACTCCCGTCGCCGCCGTGCCTTCCCAGCCGGGATTGGTCACCGGCCGAAGCTCCTCTACCTCTGCTCGGTATCGAAAGGAGAAGAAGATGACGTGAGAAGGGTATGAATCCAAGCCAAAGTTTTGTACATGGAGCTTACTGCAAAATACGTGACTTGAATGAATAGTGCTTGTTGATCTCGGAGCGAATAGGAAAAAGTGTGGGGTTCTTTCTGCAAGATGCGTCGCACGTGGGCCATTGGCCTGCTATCTGGGCCGCCAGCACCTGGGTGGTGGGCCGCGCCGCTGCCTGCGTCTAGGCCACCCACGCTGCATGCTGGGCCAGCCTGCTCGGCGCCGCCTGGGCCGCTGGCCACGCGCCGCTGGCCGCGCGCCACCTGGGCCTCTGGCCTGCTTCCGGCCGGGACTGGACCACTCGCGCCAGCGCGCACCTGGTTTGCCGAGGCTTGTCAGTTGGGCTGGTCGGTGGGCCGCGCCGCGTCTGCTGGGCCAAGATGGGTTGCCGCCAGCCCTTTTCATTTTATAAATGCTTTTGTAATATAGGTTTCTAGATAACTTGTAAAATCAATATAAAATAGTATAGGGATCCAAAAATGGTAAAACCAATTTTGTTAGTCTCCTAAAATCATGATCTACTTGTTAGTATATTTTTTTCACATAGTGTGATAATATTCTTAGGAGCTATATAATTAATTTGGGATACTTAATATTGTAAAAATATAAACTTATAGGAATTGTTGTGATAAATCGGTGATAGTGTTGACCCTAAAATTTTACAGTACAGTACTGATATTATTAGCTGCTCACTATAATTTTTGTGGCTTCAGAAGAATCAGTTTGCTAGGTAGCTAAAGATGCTCTATTTCAAACAAGGATTAAATCGATAGGATGGAATAAAGAAACAACTTGGGTTTATATAACTAAAATATTTGTTGGGAAATAACGCCTTATTCGACAACAAGGATATGTAGGTAAGTACGGTTGTCGTTAGAACTAGCTCGTTAACTTGAGAGGCGTAAAACGTATTTTACGAATCACGATTGTAGTTGATTAATTACTTCTTGCATTGCATCGCATTGCATATCATATAGGTACAATGATGGATCAACAGATCAATTGAAGGATGATTGGGAATCCGAAGATGGTGTAATGGTATTCTCTCCAGGAGATGATGCAATGGGTTTTCTATTCAGTTGATGGTGGATGATCTGAAGATGCAGATACTAACTTTTTAATATATATCTTACCCAGGCAAGCCCCGGTGCATAACCCCTACTTTTTTGCAGTTTAAATTATAATTGTGCATTAAGTTTTAAGGAGTTGGTTGAAACCCACTTGCATATAATTATCTTTATCCTATGAGTCTTACTAGTATGATAAGATCGTGTAGATTGCTATGCTATAGGACTCCAGTAGAAGTCGAGTGATTGCCTGTCACTCGCGAGAGATAGGAAATATATTATTGCATTATTGTCACTTGGAAAATATAAAAATGGTGGAAAGGAAAATGGTGACCGGGCAGGGATATGGTTTGGGTATTGGTGGGTGTAAGAGGTTGTGTCGCCGTGGACGTGGGGCATGGCTTGGTTACACCGCTTTCCCTGTCTATGTTGGTTAAGGACCGATCATTGCATAAGCCATCGAGGCAAGTCACAGACTTATTATCCTGAGCACATACTTGGGTATGGGCGCTTGGAAGACTTGTTGCTCTCTTGTCGTGGGTTCTGACTCTTTCTGGACCAACTGTCAGGGTTTCTTTTTTTGTGGAGGAGGTCCTTGCACCGCACTGAGTTCGGGACTCAGGGGCAGGAGCTTGGAGTCCTAGTTTGGACGGGGACCTAGGACCCCAGGACAGGAGGGCAATGGGTTGGTCCTGCTTGTGCCTTGGGTATAAGCGGAGCGTGTGTTTTTGGGGTACCCAGCTGGGGGCATTGATTCGCGAATCACCGTGCGATCTGGTACAGCTTGTTTCGTGCCTAGCACCATAGTAAGAACTAAAAGATGAAAGATGGAATGGAAAAGGAAATCTGATTGCTTACCACCTGCTTGAAAGTAGCACAGGTGATTTCATAGAATTGTTAGTTAATGAACCAATGCGGCTATTAATAAAAATCAAATATAAGGACGCACGCTTAGTAATTCTTCCTACAAAGGCAATAAACCCACAAGCCAGATAGCCTTGCATATCCTTGGAGTCTTTTCTTTCCTCCTATCGAGTAAGTCTGGCTGAGTACAATTGAGTACTCAGGGTTTTATTTCCCCTTATTGCAGGTGACAGGCGGATACTAGAGCTGACTCTTGTGTGTGGATACCTCCTGGTGGGCTCAGCGAGGATTCCTTTATGCTGCGATCATAGTTGTTATTTATAACTCTCACCAAATGCTTTTATAAATGAAAGTTTTATAATCTGTTGTCATAGTTTACATATCAATGTTTCACCATGCCATGAATAGATAATTATTTCCGCTGTAATTCTGATCACATGTGTATATTCCGTTGTTACATTAAATTGTTTATAACCCTAATAATATGATTACATTCCGTTGTTATAATAATAAATATTATACTCTGATGTTGTATTAAAAGTGATGTAAGAAATGGTTAAGAATGATGTAAGCTTTATTCTCTCATTTGTGATCCTGATGGCAAAAATGTGGATTTTTGGGTTCTCCCCTGGCGTGTGCCCGACGGAACTGAGTAATTTAATGTTCTCCCTTGAGTGCTTAGTGTCTAATAGAAGATAAGCACTCCTAAGAGGCATTAGATTAGGCGGTTCTGCCATAGGTGGTATCAGAGCGCAAATGAGGAAATAAGGCTTCGAAAACCTTTCCTAAACTAAAAATTGACAATAAATTCTTTCCAAAAAGCTAGGGCGTTCAACTGCGAAGTTATATAAGTAGCCCTATTACTATGGTTATGTATCTAGGATAGATGGCACTCTGCTAACTTAGGTAGGCTTAATCAATTTTTTTGTAGGTACACTGACTCGAGCATAGTCTGATAGTATCGACTAGCTACAGGGAGAGAACGATGTGCCAAAAATCTGAGAATGGTTGCCCTATATGTGGCAACAGTGGAAGGACGTATAGGACGTGCATCCATGCATACCCTGTTGTGCATTGTAGTACTCGTATTGCTTGTAGATACGCCATACATAGGTGTCACGCGTGCCGTATTGTGCACAACTGACTCGTTCTTGTTCTAGAGTTAGGTCTGCACTATGGCTTCATGCTCCGCGTTCACCCGTGGTTCACGCTTGTCGTGACCCGCGTTTTCCCTGTACTCTTTTTTGCGCTCTTGTCGGACATCTGCCCTGTAGTCGTACCAATCAGTAATGGCATCGCACGTCGCTCACCTCAAACACGCAGAATTTGGTCGATTCGTCGTAGTCATCCCATGCAGGAACACTAGTGGACCGCGCCAGGACCACTGAACGCTCCGCCTTTATAAGTAGAGCTTGACTTAGCCCTTGGTATCACCACTCGGCGCACTTTAGCTCGCTTAGCTTTTCCTTTGAGCTAGCTTTTCGCTCAGCCTTCCTCACCACCACCGCCAGAAATGGCAGGAGCCTGGGTTAGTAGTTACAGCCTGAACATTGAGGGTTTTCCTAGAATCCTGCATGCCACCGTGCAAAAGCTCAGAGTCAAAGATCGTCCTGAGTATGAGGAGTGTGGCACCGAGCGGTGTGAGGTTATTGTCTATGTCGGGAAGAGTGAGGAGTTCCCCGACCTCATTGAAGCCTAGAGTGTGACCGCAACCGGGTTTAGCTTCATCGACACCTATTAGGTTGTGGCTCACAACGCCTTGCGGTACTTCTGCCAAATCTATGAGGAGCCCATTGCCTGTACCCCCATCAGGTTCTTTCCACACTTGGACAAGAATCGGCGGGCATGGAGGGCTCGCATGGAGGCCTTGCAAGGGCGGGATGCGCAAGAAGATAGTCCTACCATGGTGCACTTGACCATGTACCTACTTGCTCTGGATGAGCAGTATGACCGGCAAGCCTTGAAGCTGAGGGCGTGCCTTCAGCGCGTTGAGGAAGCCGAGATCTTCAACCGGATGCTCTAGATGCAGCTCGCCAAAGTGCATGCTAGTACGGCAGCTGCTGAGAGCCGGGAGACTACCATGTCGGAAGCCCTAAAGGAGGCTGAAGATTAGCATGTCCATCAGCTACATGAGGCCTATCTTGTCACCAGGGCCAAGTGGAGGACGCTGGCTGCTGAAAGGCAGGATGCCCTGATATTCGAAGGGATCCCTATCCACCCGCTAGAAAGAAGAAGAGCCCTTGATTCCTCTCACTCAGCTATTACCACGAGAAGATGTAGATTAGTTGCCTTGGGATGTTGTACCCGTAGTAGTAGTGTTTTTCGTTGCTGTCCTCTAGTATTGTACTCTTGCCGTTGATTTCGTCCGTAGTTGTTGGGATCGTCCATCATAGGGAAGATGAATGTTGTGTTGTGAATGGGAGCCTGAATGCCTATACGTTGAACTCGTATAAGACAGCTCAAAATATGCATGTTGCTTATTTTGCTGTGTTTATTGCGTTCATCTACCCTAAGTTTCTTAGACGTGCTTAAAGTTTTCAAGGGCGATGTTTGGTGGATTATAAGAGAAGTTGACATTCAGATGCCAGCAGATCAGCCGTGATTGGATAATATTGGACACTGTATTGACTAATTGTGGATGTCCCAATAAAACACTTGAATCTCTTTAAATCAAATCCGCCATTGGATTTGAATTCCTTGTCCCTTGTTGTAAAGGGAACCTTTGTTGTTTGAATTTTCCCTTGCAATACTCCCCTTATTATGTGGTCTATGACCCCACTGCCTTCATGGTGTGTAAATTGGAAAAAGTCTACTTAACCTCCCCACCTTTCATACTTGGTCTACTTCACCCCCCAACTATGAAACCGTCTGTTTTACCCCCTGAACTTTCTAAAACCGTCTATTTTACCCCCTGGGTGGTTTTCAGCGGCGGTTTTGCTATAGTAACAGCGGGTCAGCTACAGCAACGGTGGGTTTGCTACAGTGCCGGTGGTTTTGAATTTTCTTTTTTTTATTTATTTTCGGTGAATTTTTGAAAAATCATAGTAAATCATAGAAAAATCATAAAATGAAAAATCTAATTTTATTAGACTCCACGTGAGTAGATCTACACAGTGAATATATAATACGGTATGCTTTAGTACAATTTTTTTTGTAGCTTTAGATTAATTAGAAAATCCAATTTTGTCTGTAATTAATTAGAATTTATCTATAACTAAGTTATACATAGTCTAATGAGTACAAAATTTTTACTATAGTTTAAGCATATAATAATTAGCGTACCATAAAATTTTCACCACAATTGGACCATAGAAGCTGCAACTATAAATTATTCCAATTAATTACAGACAAAATTAGATTTTCCAATTAATCTAAGGCTACAGTAAAAATTTTGTACTAAAGCATACCGTATTATATATTCACTATGTAGATCTACTCATGTGGAGTCCAACAAAATTAGATTTTTTATTTTATGATTTTTCTATGATTTACTGTGATTTTTCAAAGATTCACCGAAAACAAAAAAGAAAATTCAAACCCATCGTCACTGTAGCAAACCCAACGTTACCGTAGCAACCCCAATGTTACTGTAGCAACCCGCTGCCAAAAAACCGCCCGGGGGGTAAAATAGACGGTTTTGGAAAATTCAGGGGGTAAAATAGATGGGTTCATAGTTGGGGGGTGAAGTAGACCATGTATGAAAGGTGGGGGTTAAGTAGACGGGTTCATAATTGGTAGTAGTTGCCTGGTTAATAGCTTATGGTGCCACGACGAAACCGAGGGCCTCTGTGGAACAGCTACCACATGGTGACGCTGCTCGGCACACGCTGGTATCGAGGTTGTTGACCAAGTACCTTTACCAAGTTACACCGCCGTACCATTTTTGCTACAAATAATTTCCTTGGAAATATTCAGGTGTTCAACGAGAAATTCACAACAGGTTGATGACATAGTGTTCTCTCAATGTAAGCAAGAGGAGATGGTTTTGGAGGAAGAAAGTATGGCATGGTCTCAGTCTACGAAAGATAGATGTGGTCGAGTAAAGGAAGGAAAAAGAAGATAGTAAGGGAAGTTAGCCTCGGGTAGTCGAGAGTGATTGTAAAAGCTGAGTGGACGTCATGTCCCTAGCCCTGTGTTTAGTTGACCGTGCTACGCATGCCGGGTTATTTTCGCTACGTGTCCTACGATCGCTGTCTGTATCGGGTCCTTAGCTCCCCGTTCTCGCATGGCCGCGGCATCGTGCCACACTCGCTGTCTTTGTGCACTGTGCGCTTTTCCTTTTCCTAGCATCTGGTCGGCTCTCCACTCTCATGCCTCGTCCCTCGTACTGGATGCCCATCCTCTCCCTTCTTTCTTCTTTTGTGAACATGGTCGCCCGCATGCCTGCCTCATCGAGCGCACCCCCTCTCCTTTCCCTCATCCTCTACCCACTCATGCAGGAAGCACACCATGTCTGATCTTATCTTCATAGCATGACTCGTCTGCATATCGTATTCGCGCCACCTCCACTTCTGGTGTGTTGTGCCCCACTTTCGTTCGCCTATATAAGATGCCCTTGGTCCTTGCTCTTCTTCTTCATCCCCATTTCCCCTCGCATTCAGAGTAGAGCTTCGAGCTCCAGTCGTCATCCGAGGAATTAGGTTCGTCAGTCTGAGGTGATGGTGTAATCTGAGAAGAAGAAAGGATCTGGTTTCCAAAGAAGTTCAAGTTTCCTTGGTTAGTTTGGTCTTAGGGTTCACAATGTTTGAGTTCTAGGAGTCCTATTTTTGGATTTGTTGGTGTTACGCCATATTTTGGATAATCATTATCTTGTTGTTTCTCCATTGTTACGCCATGAGAGAAAGAGAAAAAACTAGAGACAGAGAAGGTCCTTTGAAGGTGCCGGGTCTTCCTTCTCCTTTGAGCCTGCCCTACCGACATGGTAGACGGTGCCTGAGATGGCACGTTCGCTGATCTTGATAGGACCATGCTCTGGCTTCGCTTGGCAAGTGGTCATGTCCCATCCCACTCCGGCGGGCGCCGCAGTGCACCAGGGTGCCGAGCCACGACCCTATGGGGAGTAGATGGCATAGAAGCCTCACGTTCCTTACTGTAGATGACATGAGTTTCCTTCTTAGACCATAGCGGTTGTCATATGTTTCCATCAGGATTTGTGTACGAGGGCAAATGCCGGCGCCCATAACACTTTAGGACAAATGTCGGCGCCCACAACACTATTTGGGCTCTGAGATGCCTGGAAGGGCTTAAAGCGCCTGTCTGATCATATCCTGATGTTACTTCCCTATAGTCGTGCAGGGTATGGACCTCGATATTGTAGTTGACTTGAGTACCCCGCCTTATCTGCACGTGTATTTATGAAGGAGTAGCGCATAGACGTTGGGCAAGGCGGAGCCCAACCCTCGAATGTTGGGCAAGGCGGAGCCTACCCTCGGACATCGGGCAAGGCAGAGCTAGCCCTCAGATGTCGGGCGAGGTGGTGCCTGCCCACAGACATCGGGCAATTCAGAGCCTACCCTTAGACGTTGGGCGAGGCGGGCAGAGCTAGCCCTCAGACGTTGGGCGAGGCAGAGCTAGCCTTGAACATCAAGCGAGGCGGAGCCCAGCCCTTGGACGTCGAGTGAGGCAGAGTCCAGCCCCTAGGGTTCGAGTGAGGCAGAGCCAGCCCTCAAGGGTCAGGCGAGGTGGAGCCAATCTTCAGTCATTTAGGCAAGAAGTGTAGCTGCGTTCTTGTCTGTTCGGAACCATTAATGTTTGACGGTTATTAACTCCTCCTTTTTGGGTACCCAGTTTTAGGTCTCCAATAGTAGGGCACCCCACTATGGAGACCGATCAGTTCAACACACCATGCATCACATCACACACAGCTGAGCAGCGACCAAGCTCTCAGCGCCCATTCGACCTTTCCATCAGAGACCTAGGACCTATCCCTCTCTCGCCTATTTGTAACCCCTACTATGAACTCTTCGGTGCAAATAACATGAGCAGCAGCAACGGACTGGACGTAGGGACATTCTGCCCAAATTAGTATAAACCTTGTGTCTTTTTAGCACACCATCCGAGCCAGACGCATAAAAATACAAATTTACTCGTTGGTGTTTACTTGGAACACCAACAGTTGGCGTGCAAGGTAGGGGACCTTTGCGTGTTCTGACATTAACATCAGGCCACGGTTGGCTAGCCACGGTATCAGCTGGGTCCTAGGCACACACGTGCGCTTCGGAGACCTAGACTTTATCATCACGGTGGGAGGAGAGTTGGCATTGGTGCACGTCGCCATCCAACCTCTCCCCTCCATCGGCCTCAACTACGAGAGGCTTGGGCACCAGCTCGGCGTCTCCCTAGGACCCCAGCCATCTAGGGAGGACCCGCACTGCCTCACCTTCTCTGACACCAATGACATGGCATGGCTCACCAGAGGAGAACCCCTCTCTGAAACACCACATACGAAGTGCCCCGACAATGCTTCCGTTTGGTCTCCGCAACGCCACGGTGACCGTTAGCCACCTTATGGCACAACGCATGGTCCCACCTCCCATGAACGATGAATTCATGGGGGTGATCAAACACGTCTCAAAATCTTTCCACGACCTCCTGGCAGAGGAGACAGAGTCACCCTCTGGCTCTGACTCCAATAGGGGAAGCCATCACCCCTCTCAAGAATGCTTCATGATAGGTTCCCTCGAGGGGCACATCGAAAGTGTCCATGAGGGGGAGGCTACCCCAACAAATGGCCTCGACAACGAGGCCTAGAGGGAGACAGTGGACCCGCCACGCATGCTGGTGGAGCAGTTGAAAGCTTAACACCGAGAGATCGAGGAAGCATGACTCTAGCTCGAGCAGGAATGCGTGGAGCTCGATCGGGAGATCGAGCACCACGGAGACGATGGGTGCGCCTGTGCCATGGCCCACGACTTGAAACATTGCCACCACAGTGGCCTTGCTCCATGGCCTTCTAGAGGCCACGACACCCGAGGATCATCGGGCCCACCACAAGATTCGCACATTGCTCGAGCGTGCGGCGGCGTAGTAGGCCGAAAGCTTGTTGTCTTGGCGATGCAAGCATGATGCTAGCCAGCGTACACCCTTGAAGTGTTTGAGTAGGGATGCGCCAGTCCACTAGGAACCACAAGGAAGTAGGCAGCACACCGTAGTCTCGGTGCATCAGCGTCTCGGCTGCAACCGTGACGCGCGAAACACCCTCAACACCCATAGACGTGCCTACGACGACCGAAGAGAGGGAGCCAGACACGGCTATCACCCTCATCATGGAGGATGCTACGATAATGGTGAGGACCGAAGCCCGAGCCCTGGCCTACCGGGGCCTCAAGCCTTCGACCGACACATCCTCAACGCTGCCTTCCCACTAAGGTACCGACCATGAACCAATATCCCAAAGTACTCTAGGGAAACAAACCTCGGACTATGGATCGAAGACTATTGGCTTGCCTACTGAGCTAGTTGTGTGGATAATGATGACTTCATTATCCGCAACCTTCCATTATTCTTGGCTGATTCGGCAAGAACCTGGTTGGAACACCTTTCGTCCAACAGAATTCAAAGTTAGGTGGACCTGAAGGAGATCTTCATGGGAAACTTCTAGGGCACATACAAATGCCCTAAAAACCCATGGGACCTCAAGAACTATTAGTAGAAGGCTAGAGAAACCCTCCATGGGTACATTTGGTGCTTCTCCCGGTAATGCAATGAACTCCCTAATGTCGCCGACGCCAATGTTATAGGAGCTTTCCTATCTGGAACCACCTGTGAGTCTCTGGTTCACAAGCTGGGACATAAGGGCCCATGAACCACCAAGGAACTCCTAGACATCACCACCAGCCATGCCTCGAGAGAAGAAGCGATCGGAGCCATCATCGATTGCCTCGATGGCAAGGTGAGGTGAGAGGAGGACACCGGCGAAGGCACCTCCAATCATCCCACCAAAAAGAAGAACAAGAAGCAATGGCGCGAGGGCTCGTTCATGGCCACCGCTGACCGGAGAGGTGGCCGAAAGCCCGTGGAGGGCACTCCAAACCATTTCGAAAAACTACTCGAGGGGCCATGCCCAAACCATGCTTTCTCGGTCAAGCATCTATACAAGGACTACAGCATCATGCGGCGGTTCTTGTCCAGAGGCTCCAATAAAGGGGAGCATGCAAAGGACCCTGACCCCACCGCGGACGACGCCGAGGAGAAGGACGATGGCTTTCCAACACCGGATGGCTGCCTCATGATCTTTGGAGGACCGAAGGCCTACGACTCCAAGCGGCGCCAGAAGATCACACACCGCGAGGTCTATGTGACCGAACCGGCCACACCCACCTTCCACTGGTGGTTAGAATCCACCATAACCTTCGATCGAACTGACCACCTAGAGAGTGTCCTACAACCAGGGAGATATTCGCTCATGGTCGACCCGATCATCGGTACAAAGTGCCTCACCAAGGTACTAATGGATGGGGGCAGCGGCCTCAACATCCTGTATGCCGAGACACTCGACACCATGGGCATTGACCGAGCGCACACTCAGCCGACTGGAGCGCCTTTTCATGGTGTCATGCCTAGAAAGTAGGCCTTGCCACATGGGCAGCTCGATCTGCCCATCACCTTCAGGGGTCCATCCAATTATAGGACGGAGACCCTCACCTTTGAAGTGGTTGGGTTCCACAGAACCTACCACGCCATCCTGGGGCGACCATGCTACGTGAAGTTTATGGCCATTCCCAACTACACCTACCACTAAAGATGCTGGGCCTAGGTGGAATCATCACCATTAGCACCTCCTTTTAGAGCGCCTACGAGTGCGAGGTTGAGTGCTACGATCATGCTGCAGCAATCGTCGCCTCTGCAGAGCTTGTGGCCCTCAGGAAGGAGGTCGCTGAAGAAGCACCTGACCCCAAGCGGTCGACCGGGTCCTTCAAGCCAGTGGAGGCCTCCAAGGAGGTCCTCGTAGACTCCAGGAGCACTGAGGGCAAAATGGTGCGTATTGGTACCACGCTTTCCTCTGAATAGAAAAGCGCACTCGTCGGCTTCCTCTATGCCAACAAAGACATCTTCGCATGAAAACCCTCGGACATGCCAGGTATTCCAAGAGAAGTCACCGAGCATGCCTTGAAGATCCACCTATGCTTCAAGCCGGTGAAACAACGCCTATGTCGCTTCAACGAGGGGAAACATAGGACCATCGGCGAGGAGATCACAAAGTTTTTGCAGTTAGATTCATCAAGGAAGTGTACCATCCAGAGTGGTTGGCCAATCCCATTCTTGTACGAAAAAAGAATGGGAAATGGAGGATGTGCGTTGACTATATGGGTCTCAACAAAGCATGCCCAAAGGATCCATTTCCTTTGTTGCGCATAGACCAGATAGTTGATTCTACCTCAGGGTGCGAAACCCTCTGCTTCCTTGATGCGTACTCCAGGTACCATCAAATTGCGATGAAAGAGTCCGACCAGCTCGTGACATATTTCATCACCCCCTTTGGATCATTCTGCTATGTCACAATGCCATCTGGTCTGAAGAACACAGGGGCTACATACCAGCGTTGTATGCTCAAGTGCTTCGGGGACCTCATCGGCCGAACTGTTGAGGCCTACGTTGATGACATTGTGGTCAAATCCAAACAGGCAGACCACCTCGTAGCGATCTTGAGTAGACCTTTGCAAAACTCTGAGCGAACGACATCAAACTCAATCCCGAGAAGTGTGTTTTCGAGGTCCCAATGGGCATGCTGCTTGGTTTCATGGTCTCCGAGTGTGGCATCGAAGCTAACCTAGATTCAGAACATAAATGGGGTACAGTGGGTTACGGGGTGCCTCGTCGCGCTCAGCCGCTTCATCTCACGCCTCGGCGAATGAGGTCTCCCCCTTTATCGACTTCTAAAGAAGGCCGATCACTTTGAATGGACATCCAAGTCCTAGGAAGCACTTGACATGGTTAAGTGACTCCTGACAAAGGCCCCGATCCTGCTTCCTCCCACTGAGGGAGAACCCCTTCTGCTCTACATCACGGCCACCACACAAGTGGTCAGCGCCGCCCTAGTAGTTTAGTGGGAAGAAGAGGGGCATGCCCTCAAAGTACAACACCCTATGTACTTCATCAGCGAGGTCCTATCCGACTCGAAGACCCATTACCCCCAAATCCAGAAGCTTCTATACATTGTCCTCATCACCAGGAGGAAGCTGTGCCACTACTTCGAGTCACATCTAGTGATGGTCGTGACGTCCTTCCCCCTCGGCGAGGTTGTCCAAAACCAGGATGCCATGGGAAGAACCACGAAATGGGCGCTCGAGCTGATGGGTCAAGGCATTGCGTATGCCTCCCAGACAGCCATCAAGTCCTAGGTGTTGGCTGATTTCGTCGTGGAGTGGAGCGAGGTCTAAATGCCACCAGCAGTCATCGATCAAGAGTACTAGACGATGTACTTCGATGGATCACTAATGAAGAAGGGCGTCGGCATAGGTCTAGTCTTCATATCATCCCTCGGGGTACGCATGAGGTACATGGTCCATCTCCATTTCCCCTCCTCCAACAATGTGGCCAAATATGAGGTGCTCATCAATGGCCTACGCATTGCCATTGAGTTGGGCGTCCGATGCCTCGACGTTCGAGGAGATTCCTAGCTGGTCATCGACCAGGTCATGAAGGAGTCAAACTGCCACAATGTCAATATGACCGCATACTACCGAGAAGTCCGTCGGAAGGAGGACAAGTTTGATGGCCTCGAGCTCAACCACATCCTAAGGTGTCTCAATGAGGTAGCTGATGCGCTTACGAAAGCAGCATCTGGCCGAGAACCGGTGCCTACGGGCGTCTTCGCCAGTGACTAGCGCAAGCCCTCGGTTCGCTATGAGGAGTTAGAATAAGGCGGTAACGGTCCGTCCAATCTCGGCCTAGGGGCTGACCAACCATCGGCTACATTCGGCTCCAAGGTCATGGAGCTCGAAGAGGACCTAGCAACAGAGCCCGACCCTCTGGTCGACTGGAGAATGCTCTACCTCGACTACCTCCTCCATGATACACTACTGATGGATAGAGCGGAGGCTCGACGCTCGCACGTCATGCCAAATCCTTTGTTGTTGTGGAAGGCGAACTCTACAAGTGAAGCCATACTGGGATCCTGCAGCGCTGCATCCCCTTTGAACAGGGGAAGCATTTGCTGAGCGATATCCACGATGGGCTTTGCGTTCACCATGCCGCGCCCAGAACCCTATTTGGAAACACATTCCGATAGGGCTTCTACTGGCCTACCATAGTAGTCGATGCCGAGCAAATTGTATGCACCTGCGATGGGTGCCAGTACTACGCTCGGCAGACTCACCTACCGGCCCAAGCGCTCTAGATGATCCCCATCACCTGGCCATTCATAGTCTGGGGACTCGATCTGGTTGGACCACTCAAAAAGGCTCCCGGGGGCTACACCCACTTGCTTGTCACCATAGACATGTTTACCAACTAGATAGAAGCTCGGCCGATCTCCGCGATCAAATTAGAGTAGGCCATGTTGTTCTTCCTCGACATCATTCGTCACTTTGGAATCCCAAACTCCATCATCATGGACAACAGCACGCAATTCACTGGAAAGAAGTTCCTTCGACTCTGTGATGAATACCACATCCGGGTTGATTGGGCCACCGTCGTGCTTCCCTGAATGAACAGGCAGGTCGAGCACACAAATAGCATGGTCCTATAGAGCCTCAAGCCTAGGATCTTCAACCGGTTGAACAAATTCAGCGTGCACTGGGTCGCCAAACTTCCTTTGGTACTCTGGAGCCCGAGGACAACCCCCAGTCGAGCCACTGGCTACACACCCTTCTTCATAGCCTATGGTTCCAAGGCCATCCTCTAAAATCGACCTCGACTATAGAGCGCCAAGGCTCAGAGCATGTGACGAATAGGGAGCCGAGGCATCCCACGAGGACGCCATGGACTAGCTAGATGAAGCACGCGACATCGCCCTCCTTCGCTCGGCCAAGTACCAACAGGCGTTGCGACGGTACCACAGCCGATGAGTGCGGGGCCGAGCCTTCAACATCGGGGACCTGGTCCTCCACCTCGTATAGAGTAAAAAGGACCGCCACAAGCTCTCCCCACCGTAGGAGGGACCGTACGTGGTCATAGAGGTACTCTAGCCAGGCGCCTATAAGCTAAAAACCATCAACGGCGAGGTCTTCACCAATGCCTAGAACATCGAGCAGCTACGTCGCTTTTACCCCTAATAAATGCACACTTTTTACTTATCAATTTCATTATCAAAACTCCCCGATCCTTCGTGACATCCGATCCCAGCAAATAGCAGGGGTCAGGCCTCACTCGGGGGCTGATATGAGTACATTTAT
Organism: Miscanthus floridulus; assembly: GCF_019320115.1. Taxonomy (NCBI): domain Eukaryota; kingdom Viridiplantae; phylum Streptophyta; class Magnoliopsida; order Poales; family Poaceae; genus Miscanthus; species Miscanthus floridulus. The sequence continues at coordinate 30,318,026 of NC_089593.1, read as the reverse complement.
CCTATAAAAATTCTATGTGGCCACCCCCTTTTCTCATGTTAAGTCCTAGGAGCTGGGTTGTCGAGAACAGACTCTGAGTAAAACTGGGTGGACTACGGGAAACCTAAGCCCCAGCGGCTATGGTGCCTTTGCTCACCATCATGGTCAGAGCTAGCTCACCGGTACTTTGAGCTCTTATGACCTTAACTATAGGAAGGGTCGGAATGCACCAAAACCTCTTTTACAAAAAGAGGGAGAAGAGCTAAAAAGTTGTTTACTATAACAAAGAGCTCGTCCATTTTTGCACAAATTCGACGCTTGGCTTATCTGTCTAACTAAATTCTTACACAGGATGTTCTCATCCTCTATTTCTGTAGGGAAGTCTTGTCTCAATAGGTAACATGAGTCGATCGGACGGCTTGACCACTAACGAGAAACGGATAAGGAGCAGACAGGATCACGATCATATCTGGGGGAGGCTTTTTGAACCCATCGCTCTTACCGTCAAGGTAAAACCGGTGCCCAGGTCAATTGGATGGCTCAAGACCACTACCGAAAGATGAGCATCCTCACTTACTTTACATATTAACTTCATTACCGAGCCTCTGACCCCAGCAATGACAGAGGGTCGGGAATTGCTCGGGGGCTAGCGAGGGTGTCTATTCGCTAGACATTCGCTTTGCCCAGTCCCTCCTTATGTTTAAAAAACTAGAGGCACGATGTGCAGGCGCAAACTTTGAGTAAGCCTAGTCAGACCGCTAGGACCCTACACCCCAGCGGCTATGGCATTTTTTATCCACCACCACGATCATAGTCTTTGTCTCTACACTCCAAACCTTAACATCCACCTTCTTGGGATGGATTTGAAGGGGCCTACCTACAGAATCTCCATCAAGGAGAGGCTGTCAGGTCACCCAAATCGATCGAAATGGATCAGACCACTACCTAGAGACAGATACAGAAGAATGGGAGGCTCATGCAGGTTACGCCAGACATTGGACCCAAACCCTGCACAAACATATCTAGTAAAGAGCACCCAGAACCCATCACTCGTGCCATCGAGGTAACATTACCAACCCCCGCTATTTCTTTATATAATCATTCATACACTTATCTCATACATCCAAGCATCGCATATGCGGTTGCTGCATCACAACGCTTCGTGTCATGTCATGAAGCGATAGTCATCTCATAAGATATGAGCGGCAACTGACGGAGGTTCGAAGGCCGGCCCGTAAAGGGCTTGAAGCCATCTGATGTCCAATAGAGCCAGGGGAGAAAAACCGAGATGAGCCCCAGCGGCCCTGCCCGACCCCGCTCAGAAGCGAACAAGGACATCTCGACCCTTTTTGTTTAATTCTAACCTCGAGCCAAGCCCACAGAATCTCCATCGAGGAGATGCCAATGGGCCACCTGAGCCTATCGAACGGCTTAGGCATCTACCAAGAGGCGAGTTAAGAAGTAGTGGAATGCCACATGAGGGCTCTGCCGACCCCGTTAGCGGATGATGGACCCAGATTCCACTCGAACATGCCTATTAGCAAGATCACTGAGCGCAACACTCAGGCCATCGAGGCAAGTGTCATTAGCTCAGCCCCTCTAGTTACAGAAACCGAGGACGGGGTGACGCATGAAACATGGCCGACACCTGTTGAACCCCAAGGGGCTTGGGTGCTCAAGCCACCCGATCCTAGATCGAGAGACCGAGTTTCGAAGGCTGGCTCACAAAGGGCCTGAGGCCGCCTCGCATCGAACAAAAGCCAGGGGGAAAGGTAGATGAGCCTCCGCGGCCTGTGCCTATCCCGCTTAGAAGCAGACAACATCATCTCAACCTTCTCGTTCGATCCTAGCCTTTAGCCGAGCCCATAGAATCCCCATTGAGGGAGAATCTATTGGAAAGTGGGTTAAGGAGCAATAGAATGCCCCCCGAGGGCTTTGCTGACCCTATTACAAGCGCTAGAACCAAATTCTATTCGAACATGCCCATCAGCGAGCTCACCGAGCACGTCACCCAAGCCACCGAGGCAAGTAACGTTAACTCAACCCCTCCAGTTGCAAAAACCATGGAGGGGCGATAGTCACAAAAACAAGTCAACCCTTGACTGAATCCCTGCCATGTGTGGGGGCTCGAGGAAGATTGGACTTGCAAGGATACCTAACGCATAGTCGCAAAATGATAGCTAAGATCCTAGGGAGAGGGTACGTGCGAATACAAGAGATGCATTCTCCTAAGTTTCGCTATCCTCCCCTCGATTTTTAGTGACATCTGACCCTAGCAATGGAAAGGGGTCGGACCTCACTCGGGGGCTGAAACAGTCGCTGTGTTAGACCTCTTCTTCACACTAAGCCTAGTGGTAAGGTTTGTGGAAACAAATAATTGATCAAGTCTGGCTAGACTACAAAACACCTACGCCTCGACAGCTATGGTGTCTTTGCTCACCAGCATCATCAAAGTTCTCCCCTTACACCTCAGGCAGCTATGGAAGGGTCGGAATATGTGAGCCTTCTCTTTTCACATACAAAAAGTGAAGGAAACAAATTCAATCAAACAAAACAAAATAACGAAGTTACGAATTTGTTCTTATGATATGAAAGGATCGACGATTGTCCACAGAGTACAATGACATTCATCCGAGATCACCCAACCTAATTGACTAACTATCCCCTCTGAGGGAGAACTATGTCTTCAACTTTGCCTGCCCGGTTCCGCGCGACAGGAGCCACCACCTTCTCTATTTCATCTAGCTCAGAGGCTTTGTAGCCAGGCGCAAAGCCAAGGCTCATTGTCTCTAAGGCAATACTGTCGGTGTAGTGAGAATGGGCGATGGCGAAGGCTTTGATGATCCCGGAGCGAAGAGCCTCCCTCTCGAGCTGGTGCACCCATGATGTGATATCTATGGCACGGGCCGCAAGCCAGCTGGTCCCCTCCAACCGCACCACCTCTATGTCAATGAAGATCACCCCGACGGCAGCACACAGGAGATTGTGCTCATCGCCCTCCGCCTGAAGGATCCTCCATGCCTCGGCAAGCTCCGTGACCAGCCCGGTGAAGACACTCTCGGCCTCTAGCCTCTGGGTCATCATGGTTCCAAGCTTGGCCTGGTGGGAGCTGATCCTCTACTACACCTCGTTGTGCTCTTGGATGGCCTAGTCGCGCTCCATGTGGGCCACACCATGCTCTGAGCGAAGCCTCTCTATAGTCTAGCGCAGCTCGTCTCACTCCTTGCGTAGCTGGGCAACCGCCTTGGCATCTAGGTTTGCCTTCTACTGTAGGGCAACGGACCTCTCCTCGGCTCCTAGCTTGAGCTCCTGCTCCATCTCCACCACGGCCAAGAGGTCGAGGATCCGTTGGCGGGCCTCGGTGTCCCTCTGGAGTAGCTCATCCTGCTCCTTCTAGACTCTGGCGGCCTCCTCCTCATCTACCATGCCCTCACCAACAAATCCTAGAATGCCTTCTCAACCTCCTCTATGCCCCAACGGGCCTTGGCCTCCCGTAGCCAAAGACTGGCCACCTCCTCAGCTAGGGGAGTCAGCTCGGCCACCCTCTATTGGGTGATAGCAAGCTGGGCACCCACATCCCCACGCAATCAGGCCTCTTCAGTGAGGTGGTCCCATTTCTCCTTCTGCTCATGAAGGCACCGAGATTTTCTCCTAGCTACGAGCGATAAGGGACTAAAAGAAGATCAATGTCAAAACACAAAAATACATGAAGAAAGAAGAAAGAGAGAGGAGAGATTAAGTGAATACCCGCCAGTAGGAATGACGACATCGCGTAGGACACCCCTAGCCTAGTTTAGAGCTTCTAGCATGGCCGAGATCCGCTCATTGAGACTCTCCCGCTCTATGCTCTCAGTAGCATCATCGAGTGAGAAGAGTATCGATGTCGGGTCTTGCAGATCCATCCACTGGAGCAGTGGCTTGCCCCACATGGGCGAGTGGCTACTCCTGACATTAGGGCCAAGGGTGACTCCTTGCTGGTACTCTCCACCACCGTCACGGCGCTTGGGGAAACCTCGGCCGTGCCTCCCTCCTACCGGCCCACGTCGGGCGCCATCACTTGGGCCGCCGGTGGCGCGGATCATGCTACTTCCTCGGGCACCGCTAAGGCTACATCTGGCTGTGCCTAGCTTGTCACAGTCACTGCCACCTCCATCTACATCAGAGGGGCCTCGACCAGTGGTGCCTCGCCCACAGCAGTCGGCGCCACAAGTGCGAGCGGCACCTCCGTCCTCTCCAACATCGACAGCGGAATTGCTTCCATCGCCAGTTGCTCGGTGACCTCCGAGGGCATTCACTCAGCCCCGGTGACTACTTGCCCCGTGAAAGGCACAGGTGCCACTATGAGCGGCATTTCACCAATCGACGAAGTAGTAAATTCGACTCCACTTCCGCCCGAAACGAGAGCGATGTCGACCGACGGCCGCCGCCTCGCCTGAAATGCTACACTCTTCTTGGGCACCAGCGCCAAAGAGTGGCCCTATCTCAGGACGCTGCAAGAAACAAAAGACATAAGTCACACTAAAAATAGAGAAAAATAGAGAAAACAAAGGAGTCAAATGACTTACATCGGCGCTGTTGGGTGGAGGATACGTTTGGGGGATGAACCCCTAGGTCCTTGCTCCACCTTGTAGGGTCGAGGCCATTTTGAGCCCGCCCCCTGCTCCCAAGCAGAGGGGTTGGCCGCCCTTACATCCGGAGGCGCGGCGGTAGAACCATCCCCCTCTGTCGGCACCTCAGGGGAGGTGGCAGATCCATCCGCCCCTACTAGCTCTAGAGGCATGGCAGCGGGGCCACTCCCCTATGCTAGCACCTCGGGCGCAGTGGTAGATCCACCTGCCCCAGTTGGTTCTAAGGAAGGGCCGACGGTCCGGCCCATCTCCTCTGGCCTCACGGATGCATCTTCCCCTACATGAAATAGGAAGGATCCCTACACGGACAAGTGGACCCCTATCAGTGTATCCTTGCTCTCTAGGTCCTCCCACTCGATGTCGGCAGCTACCTCATTGTCTTCCTCATCATCATCATTGCTATCAGTATCCTCTCCTCACTCCCGTGCCCGTAGCTTCTGCTGCTTCTTCCTCCTCTTGTCCTCCTTCGCCTTCTGCCGCCTCTTGTCCTTGGCGCGGTTGGCCACCGTCACAGACGGGTAATTTGGCAGCGGAGCTAGGAGATCCATAAGGATGAGTCTCTTCGGCTAGTCCCCCTATCTCAATATCAGCATCAAGTGGTTAGGAGTTCAATCGAAAAGGAGTCACGAGGAAAGAAAACTTACGAAGATGATGTACCCCAGTTTTGGTCGCATTGGGGGGGTGCCCCAGCACTAGATACACGAACTCAAGGACAACGTCGACGTTGTCCTATGGAGGCTCCATCACCTCCTTGATGCGCTGCGCCACTTCGGAGGGGAGAGCGTTCCCTCAACGAGCGCCGTCCCATCGAGTGACGCCTCGGGTGCCTTCATGTGCAGGGGAAGCGCGCGCCTCATCAGCGATGCCACTCTCCAAGTGTGGTAGGTGTCGATGATCCCCGACCCCTTCACGCCCCTCTCCTTTAGGATTTAGATGGCGGTGAGATGGTCCTAGATTTTCCTCTTGTCTTTCTTCGGGACTTCCTACTTCCTCCATGATTCTGAGACCTCTTCAATGAGGCGCCCGGTGAACTCTGCAAGGGGGCAGCTGCATTGTTCTTGATGTAAAACCAATGCGAATGCCACCCCTTGTTGGAGGTCGATAGATGCATCGACGGGTACTCATTGACCCGGTTGTTGCGGAGCTGAATGCCGGCGCATCCCACCAGCATGTTCAACTCCTGCTTCTTCTCCCGCTTCTTCAGTAGGGTGATGATAAAGAAGTACCGCCATAGGTCAAAGTGGGGACTAATCCCTAGGAACCCCTCACATAGGGCGACGAACGCTGCAATGTGCTGGATTCCATTAGGATTAAGATGCTGTAGCTCTACCTTATAGTAGTGCAACAATCCCTGAAGAAACTTGTTGGTGGGGGTGGCGAATCCCCGCTCATGGAAGTGAGCGAAGGACACGACGTTGTCGTCAGGCGGTGACGGCGCATCCTCATCACCGGGCAGCTGCCACTCCTCAGCGGCAGTCCACGCGCAAAGAAGACCGTGGCGAATGAGGCCCTCCAGGCACTAGATGGTGATATCAGAGCGACACCATGGCTCCATTAAAGGATTGGAGTGTATGGATGTGAATTTGATGATGGCTGAGACACGAGTGCAGGAGGCGTAGGTGACTGGCGGCGGAGGTTGTAGACGCAAAGGCAAGAAGGCAAAGTATGAAACCCTGGGGGCGAACCCTTTGGTTTTATAGGGGTGACGGATGTGAGGAAGGCAACCGTCCACCTGGATCTCCACGCCTACCATGATCTGCCACCATGTCATGTCCTGGAATATGCGCCCGCAATCCCTATCCTTTCCCTCCAAAGACGCGCCGGATGTTTTGCCTCCCCGGGTGGACTAGGACTCTTTACTGGCAAAACAGATACATGTCAAAAAAACATTCCTCTAGCCCGCCTGGGCCTAGGAGTTCGAGGGCTGGCCTATCAATGGTTTTGATGGCCATCCCGAGGCACCCTTATGACAAAGGGTGGGCCCATGAGCGGCCGAAACTCAAGCACACGAGCTTCACGGGAGTCTCGGTCCATGATTGAGTCTTAGCCAGGCTAACCCTGGCCGGATCCCTACGAACGGGATACCAGGATCCCAATTGAGCTCTCCGGTGAAACAACCACCGAATCTCACAACCATACCCATGAAGGGTCCGAATCACCTCCTAGGTGATTCTATCCGAATCACCTAGGGCCTCAGGGGCTACACCTAATGGGTGCGCTCACGCGCACCCTCTGGCAAGTACAATCACCCCCCGAGCGATTCTATCCGAGTCACCCAGGGGCTCAGGGGCTACACCTGTTGGGTGCACTCGCGCGCACCCTCTAACAAGTCAAATCACCCTTGGGTGATTCTATCCGAATCACCTAGGGGCTTGGGGGCTACTGTCGGGGATCAAATACTAGGGTACCCAAAAAGGAGGAGCTAATAACCATCAAACGTTGATGCTTCCAAATAGACAAGAACACGACTACACCTCTTGCCCAACGATCAAGGGTTAACTCTGTCTCGTTCGACCCCCAAAGGTTGGCTCCGCCTCGCTCGACCCCTGAGGGCTAGGTCCACCTCATCCGACATCTAGGGGTTGGTTCCGCCTCGCCCGATATCTATGAGCAGACTCCGCCTCGCCTGAAGTCCGGGGGCTAGCTCCGCCTCGCCTGATGTCCAGGGGCTAGCTCCACTTCGCCTAGGAGCAGACTCTACCTCGCTCGATGTTTGGGGGCTGGCTCCGCCTCACCCGACGTCTAAGGGCAAACTCTGCCTCGCCTGATGTCTGGGAGCAGACTCCGCCTCGCCCGACATCTGGGAGCAGACTTCGCCTCATCCGATGTCTGGGGGCTGGCTCCTTCATAACTACGCTCACAGATAAGGCAGGGCACTCGAGTTAACCGCAATACCGAGGACCATACCCTGCAAGACTGCAGAAAAGTACCATCAGGATATGACAAGACGGGCGCTTTAAAGCCCTTCTGGGCATGTCAGAGCCCAAACAGTGTTGTGGGCGCCGACATTTGTCTTATAGTGTTGTGGGCACTACCATTTGCCCTAGGGCATAGATCATAATGGAAGAATACGACAACCACTATGGTCTAGGAGGAGACTCGCATCCTCTATAGTGACGGACGTGCGATCACTGCATCGTCCGCTCCCCGTAGGGTCACGAATCAACACCCTGGTCCATCGCACCGCATGCCAGGGTGGGATGGGACATGACCACTTGCTGATCAAGCCAGTGCATGGCATCATTAGCAGACAGACGCCTAGCATCGAGCTATCCCTGGCACCATCTGCCTTGTCAATAGGGGTCACTCAGACGAAAAGGAAGACCTAGCACCTTCGAAGGACCTTCTTTGCCTCTGGTTTTTCTTCTTTCTCCCATCTATAATCCCTGCTTCCCCTTGGTCTATAAAAGGGAAGGCAAGGCACCCCACTAAGGAGACCGATCAATTCAACACACCACGCATCACATCACACACAGATGAGTAGCAACCAAGCTCTCAGCGCCCATTCGACCTTTCGATCAGAGACTTGGGACATGTCCCTCTCTTGCCCATTTGTAACCCCTACTACAAACTTTTTGGTGCAAATAACATGAGCAACAACCATGAACTAGATGTAGGGACATTCTACCTAAACCAGTATAAACCTCGTGTCTTTTTTAGCACACCATCCGGGCTAGACGCGCAACAATACAAATTCACTTGTTGGTGTTTACTCGAAACACCGACACAATTTTTGCCCAAATCCGAACCCTAGGAATGCAAATTACCCAAATCCGGTACCAATCCCCAACCCTAAGATTAGTAAGATGCTTTTCACTTACCTTAAGAACTACGATGGCGCTGTCGGGCTCCTCCACGAGTTCGCCGGCGGCCACAAAAGGGAGCCACGCTGTCGCCCTGCTATATGCGCGCGTGGTCTCCACCCCAAAGCGAGCAGATCACCGCTGGGGCATCAAGAAGCCATGCCGCCGCCCTATTCTTTGGCGCCCGCTGTGCCCATATGCGTCGCCTGCGCCACGAATGCCGACGCGCCATGGCCGCCGGCCTCTCGCTGCGCCCGCACGCCGGTGCGCCACCCCCTCTGGCCGCCCGCCGTGCCATGGACACCCACAGACATAGAAGACGAGGGCAGCAGGTCCATACATAGAAGTTGCTTATTTTCCTAGTGAAGTTGTTTAATATGTCTATTAATGTTACTTTGAATATAAACATGTGCTTTCATATTGTGTTCCTATTGCATAACAAGTAGCTCAAATTTTGCACTGCTGCATAATGTTAATTTGAATATTGTTAATTTGAATACTCTAACCCTTCGTTTATCAATTTGTAATAGGATGGCCCCTCCCACGCAGCACCAGTTGTACCCCTTCTTAAGGTGGAGTACGACGACCCACACCGAGCACACTTCTTGACTGACACCGACACAGAGATGCCCTTGCCACCTTTGAGGCCCCGCACGCACACCAGGGCGCACTAGTGGGACGAGCATTACGCGTCACACATACGACGTGCCAGCTTCCTCGAGCTTGTCCGTGTTGTCAATTATTGTCTTCCACCCCTTCACCCATCACTACTTAATGTAGCTATAGATAGGTGCGAGTGCCTTCATTTTACATAAACATTCTTATAACAAATTTGAGGTAACTAACAGTTGTTCTATTCTTATAACAGGTGGAGGCCTGAGACCCACACGTTCCACCTACCTTACAGTGAGATGACCTTGACCATGTAGGACGTGAAGGCTATCTTTGGCCTTCGGTTGGGGGACTTCCAGTGACAGGTATAGTTGACAATGATCACTAGAGGGAGCTGGTGGCTCAGTTCACTGGCTTTCTTCCATCGAACGACGAGGTTTTCAAGAAAAATAAGTGAGCAATTCAAGCCTATTTAATACTTACATTGCTTTCCTGTAGCCATCGGGTCTCATTTTCTTTGGTGAATTTCAGGAAAAGTTTTGGTGTTTCATCGTCGTGGATCACAGAGCGCTTTGATTACTTGGACCCACAGGCTGATGAGGCTCAGATCGATAGGTTCGCTAGAGTGTGGCTCTGGCACTTCTTTGGTACTTTCCTATTCCCATATGCCTCGAGCAACGCCATCAACTGGATCTTTCTTGACATACTACACCAGCCATGGGATAACATAGTGGCGTATAGCTAGGGCAGCGTAGTCCTAGCATGGACGTATCGACAGCTAGGCCCCTTGTTACAGGTTTCCCTGTAAGTACTTCGGTTCACTATATTCTTCGAGGCAATTACATATGATGAAATTATTAATGGCTAATTCATTATCGTGTTCAATGCAGCATTGGAACGGGCAGGATACACTCCCTACAGCTCTGTATATCTGGACACAAGCAGAGTTAGTTAGAGAGAATGCGAGGCACAAGTATAGGGAGTACACGGACTGTCTCGACGTCCTAACACAGCACCAGGTTACGCTCTCTTTACTATCATACATGTGTCTTGTTTGATGTACACTATATCACAACCTAACTCAATTACAAAATGTTCAGGTGCATTGGTGTCCTTGGGATGTTCCAAAGCTCCAGGACTATCTGAGTCCTGTCACTAGGGATGAGTCAGACGAGTATCGCTGCAACGTCCCTCTTATTTTCTTCCACATGGTCGAGATTCACATGCCCATTAGGGTTTGTAGGCAGTTTGGAAGAATGACAGGCTACCCACCACCGCTTTACTTCACCAACCAAGAATTGCACAGGTGCGTTATCGATTAATAACAAAGCTACAATTGAGAGGTGTGTATGGTACAACTAACAATCGTTTTGTTGTAGGTATGACCGTAGGAAGAGGTACACGACCAAGGATTGGCGCATGACACACAACACGTGCATCTAGTTATGGTAGACCAGGGACCGGCAGCCGATCGATGCGGGTCCCCCACACGACCAGCACACCTTCAACGAGTACCTGTGGTGGCTTCACAGGTCTACGAGGACACATATCAAGCCCCCGTACACTAAGGAGGTGATTGACTAGCACGACGAGGAAGATGTGATCGAAGATGTGTATGACGTTGCCACTAGGGACGACACACAACTACAGAGAGCCCTGCTTCAAAGATACGTGGTAAGATACTCGAATGGTACAATTTGTTATCCATTTGGTATTAAGTATGTGTACTAAAACTATCCAACCGTGTTTCTATACCCAGGCAACATAATTGTCAAGGCTGTCCAACGAAGCAGTGTTTCGGCTTCACAAGTCTAGAGGGCAGGGGCCAGGCATTCTTGAGGCTTTTTGTGGAGGTAAACATAAACTTGTCTGTTCCAAAAATGTTTCTTTAGTGCATATGCGTTTGGGAAATGCACTAACTTTAACGTCTATTCATGAGAAGGTGAAGCGGAGCTGTAGGAAGCTAGCTCATAAGTTGAGCTGCATGGACACTCCTTGGGTGGAACCCGATTACCCAGCGCGGTCGGGTGGCACGTCTTCTGGCTCTTTGAGGACACTAGCCGGCTCTTCTTAGCCGGTGATAGGTGCCGTTTCCGCTGTGCGTACACCACCACATTATAGCGCTGGGAAGGACCCTACAAACGAGGATGATGAGGATGACGATGATGACGACCCCCTGGGCTTCCGCATACAGCACCACCAGCGGGACCCTTGGCAGCAGGACGAGATCGGCATGTCTCAGCTAGGTGGTGCCCCGGTTGGTACCCAAGGAGCCTCACAGGTAGTAACAAAGGTAGTTTCTTTAAATACGTAGGCTCCATGAACTAACGATCATAAAGATTATAAGTAATCGTGCATATCATATACTTGCAAGGTACAAATCGTGCATATCATATACTTGCAGGGTACAAGCCGTACGCACTGGCAATGCGACCACACCGACGTTGGCTACACTCCCAATATGTTGCCTACAAATCCAAAGAGACAGAGGCGTCCGAGGGATCCTTACACTTCTGGGACTTAGTTGGTTATGTCGAACTTATGTCAGACTTATGTCGAACCAATGAAAATGTTATGTGGCAACTTGTCAACTTGCGCATGGACTCCATTTATTTGCTTCATATTCGTTTTAATGCGTCGTGACAGCACTTGTAGTTGTTTACAGCAGCTCCCGTTCAATTGGAATTGAGGCTGGTCGGCTTCTGTCTGCGTCCAAGTCCTGCCACGCTGTGGGCCGTGGCGCGTCACTGCCGTGCCAAGATCGGTGGCGCGGCAGACCCTGCCACGTCACCGATCAGCACCCTGGTCGTCGCCACATCATCCCTTTCGTCACGCCACCATGCATGGCGCGGCATAGGCGTTTCGCCGCGCCATGAAAATAGGCGCGGCCAAAAGTGTTAGTTTTGGAAAAAAAAATTAAATAATGTTAGATTTAAATTTAGTTTATAAAAAGTGTTAAAAATAAAAAAATCGAAAATGCCAGAGGAGAAAACCTAGCATCAAACGGTCATTGATTTGCCTGGTTTGCCTCTGAATCTGAGGGAGAAACCAGCGAAAACTCCATTTTGGCGTCTTCCGCACAAGCTGCACAGGCAGAGAAACCTAGCAGGAACCAACAGAAAGATCAGCCGAGCAGCTTGGCTGACTGTTGGGCAGGAAAAGAAAAGGCAAAACATAAAAAAGAGAAGTCCATGTTAATATGTTTTATTGCTTTAAAATCACAGCACAAGTAGAGAATGCCATACAACAAGCATTGTAACTTAAAGCGATAAGCATTGTAATTTAACCATCATCTTTGCCATATAATTAGTTGCTCAAGTATGCATTTAGTGCCTTTTCAGTAATCAGCAAGGTCGACAATAGTGATATCCAAACACATAAGATATATGGGAAATGTGGGCAACAGCTCTAAAGTCAATCCAGGCACCTCTCAATTATGAGAGAATTATTTATTTGGCATCGAAACAAATCAGTGTTTCATATTTGGCACTCAAAAATTTGAACTTTTCTATTTGGCACGAAGTTAAAATTTTCTTTCTTAACTGGCACTGCCGTCTATTTTCATTGCTTATCTGTTAGTTGACTGTCAGTTTTTTCTCCCTTTCTCCAATGTACCCCCTGTTTACGTAAGACTGAAATTTAACCGAAACCGAGCCCCAGCATCCTAGATCCGGGCCACTGTACGAGGCTCATGTCTGCATGGAACGCCGAGCCCAGCCTGATGATGGTGGCGCTGGTCTCCACGAGGTCCGCGACGCAGTCCATCGCCGGCCTCCACGGCGTGTCCGAGCTCACCACCACGCAGCAGCCCCGACTCTCCTACCACCACGGGATGCGAGCAGGCCACCCCGCGGGAGGCCGCCCCTGGCCTTGCTCGACGAGCCGCGTACCCGTGCTGGGGCCAGCGTCAGCGCGCTCCGAGGCGTGCTCATGTAGGCCATGCTCACCTTCGCGCGGCCATGGCGGAGCGGAGCTCCGAGTGCACGCGCTCGCCGTTGCCATGGCCAGCCGAGGGTGAGGCCGACCACCATCTACGCGACAGCAGCGCCCCCGGCCCCTGCACGCGAGACCGGCGGCAGCTCGGCAGCTCGCTCGCTGCCTTCTCATCTGGTGTACTTGTCAGGCTCCCACACCAAATACGAAACACAGAAGACTCCCACGCCATCCCCGAGGCACTTGTTGGGCTCCCTGACGATGTAGACCTCGTCGGCGGCGACGTCGGCGTTGAGGTCCTGGTTGCGGTGCCACCGCCAGAGCGCGTGCGTGTCGTTCTTCACCTGTAGCACGCCGTGCCCGAAGCTGCTCTCCCTGTACGCGATGTAGTCCGTCTGGGCGGCTGGCGGTCCCAGCAGAAGCGCCCCACAGTGGGGCCCGTCGTGAAGTTGGTCACGCAGAGGCGGCCGCCTATGAAGGGGTCCGGCGTCGACGCCGGGTCCGGGTAGTGGCCAGATCTTCCGTGGCCAGATCTTGATCACCGTTCACTTCGCCTCGCTCGATGCAAAGGCGCAGGGCCACGGAAGGGGAGTGATCAGCAGCCTTAGAGCCAAGACAGACCCTCTCTTCTTCAGCAAGATGGACATTGCTCTGTTCGGGATGTACGCCGAGCAGGTGTCCGCGTCGATCTCGCGGATGGACCTGGAGAGCGTCATGCTGGTGGTCTCCACGACGCTGTCGTGCATCTTCACGGCCCTGCAGATCCTCCACGCCAAGAGGAGCCCCGAGGCGTCCGCATCCACGTCCATCACCATGCTCGTCGTCCTGGCCATGGGCTACGTTGCGCCACTCGTGATCAGTTCCGAGGCTCTGTTCGTGAGCAGGGAAACCGAGTACGTGCCGTTCCAGAGGAAAGTGTCGTACGAGCTGAAGCAGGCGATGCTGAGGGTGCCCACGCTGATCGCGTTCGTACTGCAGCTACGCTTCCTTCAACTAGCCTGGTCTGCCCGGAGATCGGCTGCCGGCCGGAGCAAGGACGGGACGTCGGCGGCGGCGGCAGCCGAGAGGAGAGCGCTCTGGGTATGCCTGCCGCTGTACCTGCCGGTGAAGACGGCGTCGACGCCGTAGGCGTAGAGAAGCTCCTCCATCTCCACCCTCATGCACTCGGCTTCCCTGTAGTGAGCCTTGTAAGTGGTGTTACCAGGGTGCGTGCCAGCCGGCGACCAGCCACGCCGCTCATGCAGCCACCGCCATCCCCGAGGCCGCGACAAGCGGCGAGCTACGACGCACGCAGGGCAGCACCGAACACGCGGCAAAGCGAGCTACGAGCTGGCGTCCGGGGATGGCGGCAAGCGGCGCACAGGTCCAGCGACGACTGGCGAGTGGCGGAGCAGCACGAGCGGACCTCGCGTGCGGGGCCACGACACGCCATCGTCTTGCCTCCTTCAGTCGGTAGGGCGGCGATGCGGGGACGTTGGTACGCGGTCTATGCGTCGGGTCGCCAGGGCGATGGCACGGGTCTGCGCAAGAGCTCCGGCAATATCGTCCATACGAAAATACTTGAACTTCCCTATTTGGCACCGTGGATTTCTGCTGCAAAACAAGGGTATTTATGTCTTTTTACTGGTCACTTACACCGTTACTGTCCTAAATGGACGGCAGTGTCATTTACAAAAGGAAATTTCAACTTGATGCCAGATAAGAAAGTTCAAATTTTCGAGTGCCAAATACGAAACACTGATTTGTTTCAGTGCCAAATAAATAATTCTCCCCTCAATTATTTATAAAATCCATTTTAAGTTCTAATTTTCTGTTGCTAACAGCTTGTATAGATCCTATGTAGTACAGGATTAGCTGCAAATTGCATTTCCACTTGCTGCAACTCACTAACCCACAGAATGATTGGTGTCTTTGTTTCAGAAAGGCTCTTTATTCCAATACAAATATTTGGTAACAAATTCAATTGCAGAGTGAGAGAACAGAGAGAGAGAGAGAGAGAGAGAGAGAGCAGGAACTTGTCGCAGATTTACTGGAATGCAGGACACCAGAGGTTATCAACCAGCTGCCCTAACCTACTACTACAGAGTTTAAGTTTCTCGACAAGTCAAACGATCCCAAATCTGAGACTCTGGGTGCTGCAAAACATTAATACCTACCTACTACTCCCTCCGATTTCTTAAATGATGTCGTTTAGGACAGTGACACGGTCTCAAAAAACAACTTTGACCATTACTTTTTGCTATGAAATATTTATAAAATATAGTCATCATATACTTTTATGAAACTACATTTCGAGATGAATCTACTCGCATCACTTTCATATTTTCAAACTCATCCCAAAAGAATTTATTTGTAGTTAAAGTTTAAAATGTTTGACTTAAGACAACCTCAAAACGACATCTTTTAGGAAACCGGAGGGAATACTACAGAGCAGCAAGAGAGACCAGCTCTACCAAATGAACTCATCGTCCAACCAAACACAAACAAAATGCAACCCAACAATCATTACTGAAACTGAAAGTAGCAACACTGATATATAACACAATAAAAGATACTGCCAGCCTTGTTGAACATTATTAGTCACTCAAGATACTGGCATGGAAGTAGTCACTCAAGATACCTGAGCATGGATGACCCCATCTCCCCTCAGATAGCATACTCGCATTTTAAGACCTGTAATAGTTATCAGTGTATTAGCTGGGCATGACAAGATGCATTTGCTGTACAAGCGAGAGAAAATATCCAGGCAGCCATTTATTGATCTGGTTAATTTAGGTAAACAGGAATATAGCACCCATAGCCTAGAATTCCTGCTTTCCTCAGAGGAAAAATAGTGTTCTGTCTCAGTGCAACCTCCAGCTAAGCTGAAGAAACAACAGACCTACAAAAGGGCCCCTGACAGAATTTTGCAAAGCTGCATGTTAAATATTGCCCTCCAAAACTGGCCATCACTAAAGAAGCAGATGTAGACCTAAAGCAGTCCTACAGATCCCCCCACGCCACCCCCAAGCACAGGCACGTTCCTGATGAGATAGAAAAGCTACCTGATCCTTTTCAAAAAGAGCATCCTAGTCATTTTTCCATTAAAAGCTTCTTGGTATCTGCATAACTGAGTACAATACGGTAGTTCAGATCACCAAGCCATATCACCTTAGTGAAACCAACAGTGCATAAATTAGTAGGAAAAATATGTTGAAAAGGAACATATAACAATATTAAACATGGCACATCATTTTTAATCATCAGGGAACACCACTCAGCAAATGGGCAACAAGAAATAAAAGTACGTACACTACCAGAAAACAGCATATTTGCCGAGTGCAAAAATGTTTGTCAAGTGCATTCTATCGGGCACTCGGCAAACAAGCTCTTTGCCGAGTGCTGCAAAAAACACACTCGGCAAAATAATGGCACTCGGCAAACAAACTCTTTGCCGAGTGCTGAAAAAAACACTCGGCAAACTAAGAAAAAACACTCGGCAAAACAGAGACACTCGAAAAAAACCGCCACGTGGACATCCGTCAGTTAGTGTGCCGGCCGTTAGGAGTTTGCCTAGTGTCCGTTAGTGGCACTCGGCAAAAAAATAAGTTTGCCGAGTGTTTTTTCCAGCACTCGGCAAAGAAATAAGTTTACCGAGTGTATTTTTTTGCACTCGGCAAATAAATAAGTTTTTTTCTCTTCTAGCCTTGAAACTTTTTCTACTCTCTACATACAACATGTGGTACTCCATGTTAAGATTTGGTATATATTTCTGGATCTGTTTGCTATATTTAATTAATTTATTATATTTTAAGGAATTTTTTGGTATAAGTCAAATTTGAACGGCAAGTGATTTAAATAATAGAATAAAATGAGTAGAAAAATGATATTCATGTTATTCAGTCCAGGGTGAGGCCTTATCCGGGAAATGAAAAGAAATTTCGAATATCTTGTTCAGGAAACACGACCACGAACGTGTGGCCGAATGGTTTTTAAATTCTAAAAAAAACAAACGAAGTCTGAAAATCATGAGATTTGTCAAGATCTCATGATATCATACATGGAGACTGTGGTAAAAATTGAGAAGGATTCGCACAATCTGTCATGTACAATGTTTACAAACCGAAGTATGTCACAAGAAGAATCATAGCGTTGAGAAGGATTCGGTAAGATTTGGAGTCAAAGTGACGATCGAATTGGGATCTAACTTGGAAACTTTTTGGATAGGAAATAGAGAACAAAGATTGATTTATGTGTAATTTTGGTATTTTTTTTGGATCCGTTTGATAATTTTAATTTATTAAGTGCGATTATAGAATTTTAATTGATATAAATTGAATTTGAGACATAACTGCAAGAAATAATAAGTTTTTTTCTCTTCTGACCTTCAAACATTTTCTACTCTCCACATACAACGTGTGGTACTCCATGTTAGGATTTGGTATATTTCTGGATCTGTTTGCTATATTTAATTAATTTATTGTATTTCAAGGAATTTTTTGGTATAAGTCAAATTAGAACTACAAGTGATTCAAATAATAGAATAAAATGAGTAGAAAAATGATATTCATGTTATTGAGTCTAGTGTGAGGCCTTATCTAGGAAATGAAAAGAAAATTCGCACATCTTGTTCAGGAAACACGACCATGAACGTGTGTCCGAATGGTTTTTAAATTCTAAAAAAAGAAGACAAAGTCCAAAAATCATGAGATTTGTCAAGATCTCATGATATCATACATGGAGGCTGTGGTAAAAAATTTAAAAGGTTTTGCACAATCTGTCATGTACGATGTTTACAAACCAAAGTATGTCAAAAGAAGAATTGTAGTGTTCAGAAGGATTTGGTAAGATGTAAAGTCAAAGTGACGATCAAATTGGCGTTTGACTTCAAAACCTTTTGTATAGGAAATAAAGAACATAGATTGATTCATGTGTAATTTTAGTAATTTTTTGGATCCGTTTGATAATTCTAATTTATTAAGTGCAATTATAAAATTTTAATTGATATAAATTGAATTTGAGACATAACTGCACGAAATAATAAGTTTTTTTTTTCTCTTCTAACCTTGAAACTTTTTCTACTCTCCACATACAACATGTTGTACTCCATGTTAGGATTTGGTATATTTTTAGATCTGTTTGCTATATTTAATTAATTTATTGTATTTCAAGGATTTTTTGGTATAAGTCAAATTTGAACTGCAAGTGATTCAAATAATAGAATAAAATGAGTAGAAAAATGATATTCATGTTATTGAGTCCAGTGTGAGGCCTTATCTAGGAAATGAAATGAAATTTTGCACATCTTGTTCAGGAAACACGACCACGAACGTGTGGCTGAATGGTTTTTAAATTCTAAAAAAAGCAAACGAAGTCTAAAAATCATGAGATTTGTAAAGATCTCATGATATCATAGTGGAGGCAGTGGTAAAAAATTGAGAAGGGTTCGCACAATCTGTCATGTATGATGTTTACAAACTGAAGTATGTCACAAGAAGAATCGTAGTGTTGAGAAGGATTCGGTAAGATTTAGAGTCAAAGTGACGATCGAATTGGGATCTGACTTGAAAACTTTTTGCATAGGCAGTAGAGAACAGATTGATTCATGTATAATTTTGGTAATTTTTTGGATCCATTTGATAATTTTAATTTATTAAGTGAGATTATAGAATTCTAATTGATATAAATTGAATTTGAGCCATAACTGCATGAAATAATATGTTTTTTCTCTTCTGGTATTGAAACTTTTTCTACTCTTCACATACAACATGTGGTACTCCATGATAGGATTTGGTATATTTTTGGATCTGTTTGCTATATTTAATTAATTTATTGCATTTTAAGAATTTTTTTTGTTATAAGTCAAATTTGAACTGCAAGTGATTCAAATAATAGAATAAAATGAGTAGAAAAATGATATTCATGTTATTGAGTTTGATGTGAGGCCTTATCTGGGAAATGAAATGAAATTTCGCACATCTTGTTCAGGAAACACGACCACGAACATGTGGCCGAATGGTTTTTAAATTCTAAAAAAAGTAAACGAAGTATGAAAATCATGAGATTTGTCAAGATCTCATGATATCATACGTGGAGGTTGTGGTAAAAAATTGAGAAGGGTTCGCACAATCTGTCATGTATGATGTTTACAAATCGAAGTATGTGAGAAGAAGAATCGTAGCGTTGAGAAGGATTCAGTAAGATTTGGAGTCAAAGTGACGATCGAATTAGGATCTGACTTGGAAACTTTTTGCATAGACAATAGAGAACATAGATTAATTCATGTGTAATTTTGGTATTTTTTGGATCCGTTTGATAATTTTAATTTATTAAGTGGAGTTATAGAATTTTAATTGATATAAATTGAATTTGAGCCATAACTGCATGAAATAATAAGTTTTTTCTCTTCTAGCATTGAAACTTTTCTACCGTCCACATACAACATGTGGTACTCCATGTTAGGATTTGGTATATTTCCGAATCTGTTTGCCATATTTAATTAATTTATTGTATTTCAAGGAATTTTTTGGTATAAGTCAAATTTGAACCGCAAGTGATTCAAATAATCGAATAAAATGAGTAGAAAAATGATATTCATGTTATTGAGTCCAGTGTGAGGCCTTGTCTAAGAAATGAAATGAAATTTCGCACATCTTGTTCAGGAAACACGACCACGAGCATGTGACCGAATGGTTTTTAAGCAAACGAAGTACGAAAATCTTGAGATTTATCAAGATCACATGATATCATACGTGGAGGCTATGGTAAAAATTGAGAAGGGTTTGCACAATCTGTCATGTACGATGTTTACAAACCAAAGTATGTCATAAGAAGAATCGTAGCGTTGAGAAGGACTCGGTAAGATTTGGAGTCAAAGTGACGATCGAATTGGGATCTGACTTGGAAACTTTTTGCATAGGCAATAGAGAACATAGATTGATTCATGTGTAATTTTGGTATTTTTTGGATCCGTTTGATAATTTTAATTTATTAAGTGCGATTATAGAATTTTAATTGATATAAATTGAATTTGAGCCAAAACTGCATGAAATAATAAGTTTTTTCTCTTCTAACCATGAAACATTTTCTACTCTCGACATACAACATGTGGTACTCCATGTTAGGATTTGGTATATTTCTAGATTTGTTTCCTATATTTAATTAATTTATTGCATGTCATGGATATTTTTGGTATAAGTCCAATTTGAACTGCAAGTGATTCAAATAATAGAATAAAATGAGTAGAAAAGTGATATTTATGTTATTGAGTCTAGTGTGAGGCCTTATCCAAGAAATGAAAAGAAATTTCGCACATCTTGTTTAGGAAACACGACCACAACATGTGGTCGAATGGTTTTTAAATTCTAAAAAAAGCAAACGTAGTCTAAAAATCATGAGATTTGTCAAGATCTCATGATATTAGATGTGTAGGCTATGGTAAAAAATTAAGAAGGTTTCACATAATATGTCATGTACGATGTTTAGAAACCGAAGTATGTCAGAAGAAGATTTGTAGCGTTGAGAAGGATTCGGTAAGATTTAGAGTCAAAGTGACGATCGAATTGGTGTTTGACTTCAAAACTTTTTGTATAGGAAATAAAGAACATAGATTGATTCATGTGTAATTTTGGTAATTTTTTGGTTCTGTTTGATAATTTTCATTTATTAAGTGCAATTATAGAATTTTAATTGATATAAATTGAATTTATCCATAACTACATGAAATAATAAGTTTTTTTAGTTATAGCCTTGAAACTTTTTCTACTCTCCACATACAACATGTGGTACTCCATGTTAGGATTTGGTATATTTCTGGATCTGCTTGCTATATTTAATTAATTTATTGCATTTCAAAGAATTTTTTGGTATAAGTCAAATTTGAACTGCAAGTGATTCAAATAATAGAATAAAATGAGTAGAAAAATGATATTCATGTTATTGAGTCCAGTGTGAGGCCTTATCCGGGAAATGAAATTTCACACATCTTGTTTAGGAAACACGACCTTGAACGTGTGGCCGAATTGTTTTTAAATTCTAAAAAAACAAACAAAGTCTAAAAATCATGACATTTGTCAAGATCTCAAGATATCA
This sequence comes from Miscanthus floridulus, assembly GCF_019320115.1. Classification (NCBI taxonomy): domain Eukaryota; kingdom Viridiplantae; phylum Streptophyta; class Magnoliopsida; order Poales; family Poaceae; genus Miscanthus; species Miscanthus floridulus. The sequence continues at coordinate 30,297,001 of NC_089593.1, read as the reverse complement.
TATGTGGAGGCTATGGTAAAAAATTGAGAAGGTTTCGCACAATATGTCATGTATGATGTTTACAAACCGAAGTATGTCTGAAGAAGAATCGTAGTATTGGGAAGGATTCAGTAAGATTTGGAGTCAAAGTGACGATAGAATTGAGATCTGACTTCAAAACTTTTTGCATAGGCAATAGAGAACATAGATTGTTTCATATGAATTTTTGGTAATTTTTTGGATCCATTTGATAATTTTAATTTATCAACTGCAATTATAGGATTTTAATTGATACAAATTGAATTTGAGCTATAACTACATGAAATAATGGAATAATATTCGTAGAAAAATCAAATATGCTTTTTTGAGTGAATTTGACAAGGTATTTTCAAAGTGCATCGGAACAAATTTAGTAAAACACGTTATGGAAAAGAAGAAGAAGAAATATGCATGAAATATGAATAGGTTTGCCAAGTGCCCCTGGTCTGGCACTCAGCAAACAATATAGTTGCCAAGTGTCATATAAGGGACACTCGACAAAGTGCCTTACTGGCCCCACCATGCACAGTTCTAGCGTATGGCGAGTGCCTGTGATTTAGCACTTGGCAAAGTCTAGGTTTACCGAGTGCTAGATCATGGGCACTTGGCAAACCGTTTCGATTTATTGTGGGATGACCACCCCCACGCCTCACACACATACACGCGACGCACATAGCACACACACTGCCGCCGCTGCCACGGGAGCCCGCCGCCGTTGCCCGTGCGCCCATCGCCGCCTCGGAAGCCCGACGCCGCCGCCCGTGCGCCCACCACCGCCCTGGAAGCTTGATGTCGCCGCCCTTGCACCACCTCCCATGCGCCCACACCCCATCGCTGTCGCTTGCCCCGCGACCGCTACCACCCCCTCCGGCCCTGTGCGTGCCCGGCGGCCGACGCCTGGTGCCCTCTCCCGACAGCCGACGCCCCCTCTGGCCCTAGCACGACGCCCCCTCCTGGCCCCCGGTCCCGGCCTCCCACCACCGCTGGGACAACGCCGCCCTCCGTAAGTATATGAATGTTGTTTCTGCTGATCTTGTTATCTTTGAAGTATTTTGGTTTTGGTGAAACTGATATTACACAACATGATACATAGTCGCATGCGTACTTGTAGTTGCTATTGAATTTAGGTGTAGAGCAGTAGTACTTGAATGTAGTAACCATTGGGTAGAAAAGACATGTCATGATGATATGATGCTTGCACAACATGATCATGATTACTATTAGTGAGACAATCATGAAACAATGCGAGATATGGGATAAATGCCTAGATAGTTCCAACCAAACTAATGGACAAATTCTTTGCTTTATTAGAAGTTTTTTTTTCTTGTGCATGCACTTATTTTTTGCCAGTGGTAAGTGCACAATGGCCACTGCTAGTGATAAGTCCGAGTTATGTTTTCACAGATGAGAAGTACTATGCTTGAAATTTACTTTAGAGTTGCAAATCGTGAAATATCATCGATTATAGTTCATTACTATCTGATTACATATTCTTTCCTTGTGGAGCCCACTTGTTAGTTCATCCTTATTGTACTTTGTATAGAAGCTTGAAAAATCCTTATATGCAACAACCTTGTGATATGTAGACATGGGGTTAATGTGTATGAGCTTCAATGCCATAGTATCAATGTAATGCTGACATGCTTACAATTTTTTGTTGGTGGTGCTAATGGCTTGCTATGTCATGTTAGTAGACATAATATTGTTAGCCTTAAAGTGCAATCTGTATAGTATGATTCTAGTGTAATGGAAATTTACAGAGTGTATCAAAAGCCTTAAAGTATGATTCTAGTCTGAGTGCTATAATGCAAAGCTTTGGTCTTTGCTGCTGGGGTGTAATACTTATTTGAGTCATGATTAGTTCCAAGGCTCTGGGATGCTCGCACTTTCATGTAAATTGTGTTAGCTCTGCAACAAGTTATTTTCTAAATATGTTTTGTTTATTTTGCATCTCTTTTGATGTATTATCTATGCTAATTAGTTTACTCTTTTTAATTGCAGGTGATTGAACAATGGTGGGCGGTATGAAGAGGATAACGTCGCTTTACTCAAAAGCAACAGCAACGCGTAAAGGGTCCGATGCAGCTGACGGGTCCGAGAAGAGACTTTGGGGTAGACCTAGGGGTCGAGGGAAGGGTGGAGGCAAGACAATGTCATCGTCGCCTATACCTTCATCGTCATCTGAGTTACCTTCCTCTCACTCATCCTCTGAGGAGCAGGAGGTACAGGTGGAGGAGGAGGCAGGGGTGTAGGAGGAGGTAGGGGTAGAGGAGGAGATAGGGGTTACCTCTTCCTCTACTTCATCGTGTGTGTGATTGTGAGGTCCCTTGACTCTCCCGAGGCGACCGATACCTCTTGAGAGATGCCCGCTGATTCGACCCGATGGAGACAAGTAACTTTAGATGTTATCACTAATTTTTTGTTTTATATGTTCAAAATTATAATAGAAACTAATAATTTATCTTAATCACTTGGGCAGGGGTTGGAGGAAGGTCGGTGGGGGTGATCACGCACGCCATGTGAATGGCATCCTTGGTCTTTTGATCAAGGAAAAGCTCCCTAGCCTGGTGCAGTTCGGCGGAACTATCGAGCCGGCCTACATGTGGGCCCACTATGCTGCCGTTCCCGACGCCCCTGATCAGGGTGGCAGGGTATTCGCCAACAAGGCGCAGCGTGTTAAGGCCGAGCTTTGGGTAAGTCTTTCTCGCACTACATTGCTCAATACATTGCATTGATTGGATATTCTTGAAATAATGACAGGATACATCACGTCTATATGCAGGATTTCTTTAGATGTGAGGAGGGATACGAGGCCAAGGCGGATGCTGTGGCTGACAAAGGCGCCAAGAAACTCATCAAGGACATGCACTACGAGGCGTGCATCTAGGCCGTGATCCAATACCACGTGGAAATTCTTAGAGTTAGGCTCCCTAAAAGTGCGGCAAGAACCATGAGTCTGACCTCGGAACAATACCTGAAGGTAAATATAGAACATTAATACTTATATTTTCTAAGATTAATCACGCTTAATTTCATCTTCTTATATGTCATATACTTGATGACGTAGGTGCCTCCGTGGTGGTGCGCCTATGATCTACAGTGCTGGGCCCAGATGGTGGACAGGTGGTGCGACCTCGCGTGGAAGGAGAATCACAACGCTTGCCGGGAGCGGTGTTTGCTGATATCGGGTACACCACACCATCAAGGCAACCTCAACCTCTCAGAATACGTGGCCAGATGGGTACACGAATTCATTTCTTTATTCTAACGCTCAACTCTGCATAATTTCTAATCATATTGCTTTTTTTGCAGTCGACGACACATGGTGGCGAGCCTTGCTCCCAATTCATGACATATGCTTTGACCCACAAGGGCAAGGCGACGGCCGACATCGCCTACAACCCAGAGGACCCACCCTCGGCGTACAACAATGAGTCCATCCACAAGCCGCCTCGATTGATACACATCGATGGCAAGGGTGGTCCATGGCCCAGAGTATGATCCGAGCGCCCATGACCTTGATGGAAAAGTGGTCATGAGGGCGAGAGGAAGCAAGAAGCATGGCCGGTTCTAGATTGGCGATGTCATAATCGACACGGCCAGTACTCCCACTCTCTCCCAGATTTGAGCACGGAGCACTTGTTCCAGCCCGGTGATATGCCCACGGCCGGACTCTATACGGTTCCAGATGAACGCACTCTAGGTTATTTCTATTTTATTCATCATTCATTGATTTTTACATACTTTTGCATTGCACTATAACATTGGGATGAAATATTGTAGGCTCAGCTGGAACAAGAAACGAGGCACCAGGAGGAGCTAGAGGCGAAGATGGAAGCAGAGCGGCAGAGGATGGAGGCAGAGCGGCTACAGATGTTTGAATATATGAGGGGTGTTTACGCTGCAATCGGTCAACCTCCGCCACCGATGCCAGTCCCTCCTCCTCAACCTACTCCAAATACTGTTCAGGCACTGTGCGTCACTTTACAACCTTATAATCACTGTTTCTAGTTTATGCAGAATTAATCTTACAAAGATGCCTAGACACTAGAAACTTAGTGACTAATGCTATATGTTTGTTACCAACTAGTACTTAAGCATTCATACTAGAGAACAATGCAACTAAGAAGATATTGCTGATAGTTGCAAGGGTTATACTAGTTAGGCAGCAGAGAGACCATATGTGTTGTTCAATCTTGTCTCACACATGCAATCTCTTCTCCTTTGTGCAGAATCAATCGGCGGCATCGAATGAGCCCCATGACCCAGCGTGGTCGCAGTGGAACTCGTGGCCTAAGTGACTACTTGTGATTTTATTTGCATTTGCATTTGTGGATTACCTATGACTATTTATGGTTGTGAATGAACTTAATAGTGATTCTGAAGTTTATTTGCATTTATGTGTTGTCGATATATCTATATGAACTGCCTGTGATGCTTATTGTGAACTATGTGTGATGCATGTAATGTTTATTTTAGTGGGGTACGTTATACGTGACCGAACAATAAAAACAGGGAATATATGGTCACTTTGCCGAGTGTTACACTCGGCAAAGAGGCATTTTTCCGAGTGCCAGGGTAAAAACACTTGGCAAAGAGGACACGTGACCAAAATCTGTGCATTCTGAGACTAAAATGGCTTCTTCGCCGAGTGTCTGCGCTGTGACACTCGGCAAAGAAACCAACATTTGTACGTTCTGGGCCAGTCTTTGTCGAGTGTCCAGTATTTGACACTCGGCAAAGAAGGCAGGTTTGCCGAGTGCCCGGGATTTGATACTCGGCAAAGAAGGCAGGTTTACCGAGTGTCAGATACTGGACACTCGGCAAAGCAGCCAACATTTGTATGTTCTGGGTCAGTCTTTGCCGAGTGTCCAGTATTTGACACTCGGCAAAGAATTCAGGTTTGCCGGGTGCCTGGGATTTGACACTCGGCAAAATGGCAGGTTTATCGAGTGTCAGGTCCGGGACACTCGGCAAAGGCGCCGTGACCGTCTCCGCGCCGGCGTGTTACTTTTTTTCGCCGAGCCTCGGTTTCAGCTCTCGGCAAAGTATTTGCCGAGTGCCCGATAGAAAACACTCGGCAAAGAAACGTTTGCTGGCACTGTAGATGTCGTGTGCTGTTTGCCGAATGTTACCCTCGGCAAATCCTTTGCCGAGTGTTTTGTGGGCTTTGCCGAGTACCGGTGGCACACGGTAAAGCCACTGTTTCCGGTAGTGGTATTTCTTAATCATCATCCTCAACCACAACATCTGAAGAATCATCTTTATCTGGTAGAGTCAGATTGTTCAACTACAGTTCTGGTTATTCTTTTTTACTACGGTTAGAATTGACAACTATAGTTGTAGCAGTAGGGATAAACATGCAGAATTTCTAATAGAATTATAGAAAATTCAGGTCAAGCCAGGTCTAAACCTGTCCAATTGTTCTGGGGTTTTGGAAGTTTATACGTGATCCTCGTAAACCTGTCTAATTAGTAATGTATTGATCTAAGGAGCAATCAAACATGGCAATATTCTATTCAATAGCCTTTGTGTACATGCATTCAGTTAAGAACTGTAAGTAACATGAGCTCTAGCCGTTACATCTATGGTTAACCAGAGGCCAGAGCTAAGTTAGATAAGAAGTTCTGGCTTATGCCTTGCTGTACAATATATGTTTCATGCATGTATGAAACACACAACATATATATAGAAAAATGTAATAGATAAGTCAACTAGAAAATATTTGGGACATATATCACTTGGCTCGAACCTAAGAGGTTCTGACTTATGCCTTACTGTACAGGTGTACATGAATAGCTAATTCATTTTGTATTACAGCATGTGGCCTGGCCTATTCATAGTACTCAGATTTTTTCCATAGAAACTGATATTCCATTGGACAGGGCCTGTATGAGGAAATGGCTAAGCTAATTGATTTAGTTGTTATGTCCGGCAAAATTCAGGAAGAAGTCAAAGCAAACCATAAAGGAGTTTCTGACTGGAATTCAGAAATTACTTTGAAAAATCACCAGCCAATTCTTCAGGTAGTTTTCCTGACCTCCAAAGTGGAGCATGATTTAATAATTGTGGAATGAAGAACTCCATAATATTAGTGAATCCCAATTATAAAAGCTTTTGCTAGATTCTGATACATGGGGTAAAAACTCACATGTGCATGAAACATTATCAAAATATTTCCAGCTCACATATCTTATTGGATTGACTAACATAACACATATCTGCCTGTGATGTCCAATTTAGATTCTTAGTACACAATCCATCATATATCTCATACTGTAAATAAGAAACCAAAGAGTAAATTGTATTAATTGATACATGTGTTCATGTCCCCTTATACAGACTGATGCATACAGCACCTAAGACAATCTTATACCACAGCAAAATGGAGGAAGCAGTGTGGTCTGTAGATAACTGTGACGGTCCATGTATCTAGGAAATTATGTCCCACACAGTCACACACAAACTAGTTGTAAGGAGTCATCACAGACTAGTAGGAAATTATTTCTATGCCTATCTCATACAGTTCTGAATGCTTAACTTTATCGGACCATTTGTAAGAAAATGTATCATACAAGTACCATAGCCATCTTTAAGTACCAAATAAAACTAAAACCTGCTCTCTAACAAACTCTCAGAAGCAATCAGGTCTCTGACTTAACTAGAGTACAGTACTGAAACAAAAAATGGAATTTCATTATCAGTGAAGAACTTCTGTAAGGGAGAAATTTTCAAGAGTTTTGAAAGAACAAAGTCAGATTTGTGCTTGACAACTAAACTAGCACAAGAGATAGGATTCACACACACACATTCAGTTAGTAGGAATATTCAGTGAGAAGGCATCATCATCAGGATTAAAAGAGCTAAGCCTATTGCATGTTGAGTTTAACAATACAATTGCACATATTTGTTTACCTAGTGCCTAGTGCCTACCAGAACATGAGCATTCACCAAATGGAGCCTCTTCAAGGTTATCCAGACCCTACACATGTTTACTACACATAAATCTGAATAAACATCTCACGGGAAAATAGCTATTACACTGAATATTTCTACAAATAACTTGGTCAAATTCTCCTAAGTAAAAAAAAACGAGAAGCCAGTTGCAGTGCAAATCTGCATGGTTTGATGTGTGCATATCTGCATGGTTTGATGCGTACGTGCTCACAGATGTCTTGAGGTCGAAGACATGGTGCTTCGCGAATTTTTGCAGCTTTGGAGGTTCATTTTTTCCCTTAAATCAAAGATGGCCGAAGGCACAGGCGGCCTCAGTTTATGAACAGCCGAAGGCTTTAAAACTTTTTGGCAATTTTTTTTAACAAAAATGGCCGAAGGCATCGTTGTTTTTGCAGATCTTTTCTTTAGAAAAACGCCCAAAGTTTTTTTTAATACAACTAGCCGAAGGTTGGTAAAAGTTTAGGTGACTTTTGGTGAAGTTGAAACCTAATGTACCGATTCCGCTAGCTAAGAGGGTTTAAGCTGATCATACCTTTGCCCCGAGGGTCTTACCTTTCCTCGTGGGTTCTCATAGGTTGAAACCTTCACTCTCAAAAGATTTATTCATGCCGAGCATGGTGGACGCCAATGTTGGGACAAGAATCCCAAACAGGGTTGAGATGTGGAGGCTCCTTGGTGAATGATAGCTGGAGAAGGTTCGTTGGTGAAGGCCGATGGGAGAAGGCCTCCTGGAGAAGGCTGGCGGGAGAAGGCCGGCGGGTGAAGGCCTCAGGGAGAAGGTCTCCCAGCGAAGGCTGATGGGAGAAGGCCTCTCGACGAAGGCCGACGGGAGAAGGTCTCCCAGAGAAGGCTGGCGGGAGAAGGCCTCGTGGCGAAGGCTGATGGGAGAGGGCCTCCAGGTGAAGGCTGACGGGAGAAGGTCTCCTGGAGAAGGCCAGCGGGAGAAGGTCTTCCGACGAAGGCTGACGGGAGAAGGCCTCCCGGCGAAGGCCGACGGGAGAAGGTCTTCCGGAGAGGGCCGGTGGGAGAAGGTCTCGTGACGAAGGTCTCAGACTAAGGTTCCGGATGAAGGCCCGATGGTTGCACCGTGCGAAGGCTCTACGGAGAAGGCTTCACACTTAAGGTCTAATGTGGAGGCTCAGTAGAAGGTTCGTTGGTGAAGGTCTAATGTGGAGAAGGTTCATTGGTGAAGGTTCCGGTCAGACGAAGGCCTGGCCGGAGAAGGCCTGCCGACGAAGGCTCCAAGGCGACGACTAGGGTTTGCGAAAAAAATAGTGGGAGAGGAGAGAGCCCCCCTTACCCTCATGTTCTTGGCATTATATAGGCATGCGGCAATTTACAAAGCGACCCCTCGGTGGGGATGGGTTTTACATGCCACTCTAATGGCGCTAGTTGAGCCTCTTCTATGGGACTTGGCCCATATAAATATGGCATGTCCCAACATCTAGAAAGAGCATCAGCAGGCACATTCTCTTTCGCTTTTCTATACACAATCTTGAATTGGAGTCCCATTGATGGTCATGGCCTTCCTTTGCATGTCAGAGTGGAGGTTTTGTTCAGTTAGGTAGGCCAATGATTTGTGATCAATTAAAGTGACAAATTCTTTCCTTTGCAAATATGGCCTCCATTTGTCTACTGCCATAATCAGTACCAAGAACTCTTTCTCATAAATAGAGAGGGATTTGTGCTTTGGACCTAGTGCTTTGCTTAGAAAAGCAATAGGTTTTCCAGCTTGCATCAAAACTGCCCCAAGGCCTTCCCCACTGGCATCTGTCTCTATTGTAAACTGTTGTTGAAAATTTGGTAGTGCCAGAAATGGAGTTCTTGTCATGCTAGCTTGAGACTATCAAAAGCTTGTTGAGCCTGAACTAACCACTGGAATGTCTTGTTTCTGAGATTAGCTGTTAGTGGTTGTGCTATAAGGCTAAAGCCTTTGACAAATTTCCTGGAGTAAAATGCACGATGGGTCTCAAACTTTTAGGGCATTCCCATCTGGGTCCTCAAACTCAAAAAATTACCATTTAGGTACCTAATCTATTGCTGTCACACACCAATGGTCCAAAACAGGTTATGTCAACGCCAACATCTGACGTGGCCATGCCACATGGGCAGCTCCTAGGTCAGGCCATCATGTTGACCAACGTGGGCATGTCGCGGCGCTCTGCGCGCGCGAAGGGAGGAAAAGGAGGGTGGGGGCGCTGCTGAAGAGATGTGTTCGATCGGCACAGAGCGCAAGCACGCGGGGCGGTATGGAGCAGCATGGAGCCACTGCTATTAGTAAGTCTTGTTCATAGGATTCTTTTTTTTCTTCAGTTTGCATCGCATGGTTCAGTTAGTTGCTTTGTCATTCAGTTAGTTTTGCATGTTTACTTTCTGTTATGCATGCGCACGAGCACCGTCATTCTGTGGTCGCCGTGCGTGTAGGGGAAGTGGCCGAGAATAGCTCACCATGATCCGAGTGATCGGGAGTGGGCGACGTCGCACGCGTCGGGATGGACGCGCTACCAGGCGACGTGCAGTCGGCCTCCGAGAGCTCTGCTCTCTCTGTATTTTTCATACAATAAAAGAACTCAAGATCAGAAAACGCTGCAGTTGTTGCGCAGCACCAAAGTACAAGTGACAGCGTTGAGTTTGTGTTGTGTTTGCTTTCACGGTTGTGATTGCGAGCTCGCCAGTAGTCAAGAACTCCGACTGAGAACTGACAATTGGCATCAGAGCTATGAGGGAGGGCCTAGTGCGCCGCCATGACATCGCCGAAGCGTCGAGGCCATTCGCCGCCATTGGCGAGCACGAAGGAGAAGGGCAGTGGCTCCGACAGCACGCCGTCTCCAAGCTGCTCGCCGTCGTGCCGTTTGTGGACCCGCGACGCCCGCCGTCCGACAACGCGGCGCCCACGGGAGGTCATTGTTGAGCGCGTGTTCCGGGAGACAGGAGCCTCAAGCAACTGGCCACAGCTAACCAAGATGAACTATGATTCGTGGTCGCTGCTGATGAAGTTGAAGATGTAGGCTCGCCACCTCTAGGAAGCAATCAAGGACGACGACGTTGACTTCCACGACGACCGTTCCATGCTAGATGTGATCTGCTCCGACGTGCCCCCAGAGATGGTGCCCACCCTGGCGACCAAGCCATCAACCAAGGAGGCGTGGGAGGCGATCCGTTCGATGCGCATTGGTGACGAGCACGTGAGGAAGTCGACGGTGTAGAGTCTCCGTGCTGAGTACGAGCAGATCTCATTCCGCGATGGGGAGTCCGTCGAGGACTTTGCCCAATGCCTCTCCAACATCGTGCAGCAGCTGGCGATCCTTGGCGACCCAGAGCCGGAGCCGAAGGTGGTGGCCAAGTACCTCTGCGTCGCTCGACCAAGGTACAAGAAGCTCGTAGTTTCCATCGAGACCCTCCTCGACATCGACACACTCTCCGTCGAAGAGGTCACTGGGCGGCTCAAGGCAACGACTGACGACGAACCGTCGCTGGCCTAGGACGTCACCGGCAAACTACTGCTCACGGAGGAACAGTGGCTAGAGCGCTTCAAGAAGCGGGACAAGGACTCTGGCCGTAGTGGATCGAGCTTCAGAGGCCACGGCAAACATCGGGGAAGAGGACGCGGTCGCGGCACTGGAAGCGGCAGCGACTCACGGGCCAGCTCGAACTCGGGCCAAACCATCGCTGACAATGCGTGCAAGGCCTGCGGGAAAAAGGGACATTGGGCCAAGGATTATCGAAGCAAGAAGAAGGTGGAGCAGGCCCACGTAGCCCAGGATGATGAGCCCACTTTGCTTCTTGCACTTAGTACCATCCAGGAGCAGAGGGTTCATCCTCATTCCGTAGCGCCGCCGCCGGTTACATCTCCACCGATTCCCCCATCGATCCGCGACAACAACAGCCAGCTCCACTTCACCGAGAGCAAGGTGTTCGCCGCCTTCGACGAATCCGGCGACCGGGACCCGAAGCGATGGGTCCTAGACACGGGCGCGTCGAACCACATGTCCGAGGCGCGGGCAGCATTCTCCAGCCTCGACGCCAGCGTCATCGGCTTCGTTCGGTTCGGGGATGGCTCCATCGCCCGCATCGAGGGGATCAGCATCGTCATGCTGTCCTACAAGAACGGTGAGCACCGCGCCATAGCCAACGTCTACTACCTACCGCGCCTCACCACCAACATCATCTCCGTCGGCCAGCTCGACGAGATCGGGTACCAAGTGCTGGTGGAAGATGGCGTGATGCGGGTTCGTGACGAGGAGCGGCGATTCCTTGCCAAGATTCACCGCAACCCAGGCCGGCTCTACATGCTCGACATCGACATCGCACGGCCGGTCTTCCTGGCGGCGCAGGGCGACGAGGAAGCCTGGGTGTGGCACACCTGCTTCGGCCACCTCCACTTCGCCGCGCTACGCAAGATGGGTAGGGATGGCCTTGTCCGTGGCATGCCCCTACTGACCCAAGTGGAGTAGGTGTGTGACGCCTGCCTCGCCAGCAAGCACCGACGGGCGTCGTTCCCTTAATGCGCTCTAGGGCGCTCATCGGAGGTGCTGCAGTTGCTCCATGGCGACCTCTGCGGGCCCATTACGCCGCCGACGCTGAGTGGAAATCGGTACTTTCTCCTTCTCATCGATGACTACTCATGGTACATGTGGCTGGCTCTGCTTCCCAGCAAGAACGCGGCGCCTGCGGTGATCAAGCGCATCCAGTCAGCCGTGGAACGCAAGTCGGGGAAGCTGGTTCATGCACTCCGCACGGACAGAGGAGGAGAATTCCTGGCAAAAGACTTCGAGCAGTACTGCGCCGAGCTAGGACTTCATCACGAGTTGATGGCGCCGTACTCCCCTCAACAAAACGGCATCATTGAGCACCGCAACCAGTCCGTGATCGGGACCGCTCGGAGCATGCTGAAGGCAAAGGGGCTTCCGGGCGAATTCTAGGGCGAGGCGGTCACCACGGCCGTCTATCTGCTCAACCAATCCTCATCCAAGAGCGTGGGTGGCAAGACCCCCTATGAGCTCTGGACTGGCAGTGTCCCTGGCGTTCAACACCTGCGCACGTTCGGCTGCATCGCACACATGAAGGTAACAACGCCAAACTTGAAGAAGCTCGACGACAAGAGCAGGCGCATCATCTTCGTCAGCTATGAACCTAGCTCCAAGGCGTATCGGGTGTATGACCCGGTGAACCGGCGCATGCACGTCAGCCACGACCTAGTGTTCGAGGAGGCGGCACAGTGGCTCTGGACCTAGGGCCAGCGCAGTGAGTTGGACGACTTTGTCGTTGAACACCTGCCACTGCCCGGATCGACCACCACGACAATGACATCGAGCATGACTTCATCGGCCGGAGCTGCTGCTACACCTTTGGCCTCGCCGGCATCATTAGTCCACGCTTCACTGGCTCAAGGCACAGGGAACATGACGCCTGGAGCATCGTCGACCAACGCCTCACTAGTGCAAGGCACTGGGAGCACGACGCCGGGCACAACCCCACTGCAAGACGCGGACTCAATGGAGTTCGTGTCGCCACCAGGTGCCGGCGCATCGCAAATGCTAGATGCGGACCACGATGACGACTCCCCACTTCAGTACCACGACATCGAAAATGTGCTCGGGCCAGCCACGCCGTCGGGTTTCACCGCACGACAGATGGAGGAGCAGCTGCTGTTGGCAAGCGAGGCCGAGCCGGCATAGTTCAAGGAGGCGCTGGAACATGAGAACTAGCGCCACGCCATGCTCGACGAGTTCACCTCTATTGAGGCGAACAACACTTGGAGGCTCGTTGACCCACCACCAGGGGTGTGTCCAATTGGCCTCAAGTGGGTCTACAAGACGAAGCGGGATGAAGCCGGGCTCGTCACCAAGTTCAAAGCCCGACTCATCGCCAAGGGGTACGTCCAGCGCCAGGGCATCGACTTCGACGAAGTATTCGCCCCGGTTGCACGCTTGGAGTCTGTGAGGCTGCTAGCGGCGCTCGCTGCAAGCGAAGGGTGGGCTATCCACCATATGGACGTCAAGTCCGCTTTTCTGAATGGTGAGCTCCTGGAGGATGTCTACGTCGAGCAGCCGCCGGGGTTCGTGCTGTAGGGCCAAGAAACAAAGGTGCTCCACTTGATCAAGGCCCTCTACAGACTTCGTCAAGCCCCACGAGCATGGCACTCCAAGCTCGATGAGTCCCTGATGAAGCTCGGGTTCCGACGGAGCACGTCGGAGCATGCTGTCTACCTCCGCGGTGTGGGCGCACGCCGCCTCATCGTGGGCGTCTATGTGGACGATCTGGTTATCACCGGAGGGGATCCACGAGACATCAGCACCTTCAAGGAGGAAATGAAGGCGACATTCAAGATGAGCGACCTCGGGCTTCTGCGCTACTACCTCGGGCTGGAGGTGACACAGATGGGGAGCAGCATCACAGTCTATCAAAGCGCCTATGCTGCAAAGATTCTGGAAGGCGCCGGCCTGACTGGATGCAATCCAAGTCATACCCCCATGGAGTCCAGACTTTAGCTCAGTAAGTCCAGCTCTGCTCCTCCAGTTGATGCAACAAAATACAGGAGCATAGTGGGATGGTGGCTGTAAAAAGGGTGCTGAGGTACGTTGCTGGAACCCTGCACTTCGGCTGCCACTACCAGAGGAAGAAGGAGGCACAACTCATTGGCTACAGTGACAGTGACTTGGCCGGTGACATTGATACAAGGAAGAGCACCACGGGCGTTCTCTTCTTCCTCGGCTCCAACATCATCACATGGTAGTCTCAGAAGCAAAAAGTGGTGGCCTTATCTTCATGCGAAGCCGAGTACATTGCCGCCACTACTGCAGCCTGCCAGGGTGTTTGGTTGGCCCGTCTCCTTGCTGAGTTCAGAGGCGTGAGGAGCAGGGCCATCACATTGAAGATCGACAGTGAGTCTGCCATTCAACTAAGTAAGAACCCAGTTTTTCATGACCATAGTAAACACATAGATGTGAGATATACGAGAATGCGTCGAGGAGAACAGGGTGATACTGGAGTCTGTTGGGACAGTTGAAGAGCTTGCAGACATTCTGACGAAGGCGTTGGGGCAAGAAAGGTTCTGTGAACTGCACTCCAAAATCGACGTCATTGGTGTGCAGACCATGAACAAGGCTTTGGAGGAGATGTGTTTGTAAGTCTTGTTCATGGGATTCTTTTTTTTCTTCAGTTTGCATCGCATGGTTCAGTTAGTCGCTTTGTCATTCAGTTAGTTTTGCATGTTTACTTTCTGTTATGCATGCGCACGAGCTCCGTCATTCTGTGGTCACCGTGCGTGTAGGGGAAGTGGCCGAGAATAGCTCGCCATGATCCGAGTGATAGGGAGTGGGCGACGTCGCACGTGTGGGGATGGACGCGCTACCAAGCGACGTGCAGTCGGCCTCCGAGAGCTCTATTCTCTCTGTATTTTTCATACAATAAAAGAACTCAACATCAGAAAACACTGCAGTTGTTGCGCAGCACCAAACCTTGTGTCCAAGTGATAGCGTTGAGTTTGTGTTGTGTTTGCTTTCACGGTTGTGATTGCGAGCTCACCGGTAGTCAAGAACTCCGGCTGAGAACTGACAACTGCTGCTGCAGAGGAACGGCCGGGGTAGGGTGCACGCGGCAGGGCGGAGCCGAGGCGTGGGGTCGCGCGGCGCTCGCGCGAAGAGCGGAGACGGCGGCGCCTGCTCCCGTTCGGTCAAAGGAATGGACGGGGGATGACGCCCCAGGACGGCTCCACACGGCGCCGGCCGCCGGACAATTGATCTGCGCAGAGGGAGCACGGGAGATGCAAAGATGCATCTATTCGAGCCCTGCAACAGGATTGCACCCACGTCTGCCGCACGGAAGAGATCGACGGCGCATTCGTTCGTGAGCACCTGCGACGATCTGTGTCCACTGCACACTCCACCGTGTTCCATTGTTGCAACGCCTACGGGAGGAACGCACGGATGCCGTGGTCTGCCGGAAGAGCAGGCACAAGAGGTCGAGGTTGGCCGGCTAACCACGCACGCCCATAATCGAGAACGCCCATGCCATGCATCTACCCGTCACCGCGACGCCAGAATGCGTCGAGCTACATGCATGCAGGTGCATGTGTGCTTGCACATATGTGTGCTCACGTGCAAGCTAACAAGCCAGGAGACGGCGATGGGCCAGGAGGCAGCCGCATCTCTACACACGGCGCCAACGAGTAGGAGATCGGCACAACGGCACGTAGGAAGCGGCAGCAAGAGGCTCCAGACGTGTGTATCCCTGCTCATCTGTTCTTCAGACGGTTCTCTTCTTCCTCAGACCGAACGGGAGCAGGCGCCGCGACTCCGTTCTTCGCGTGAGCGCCGTGCGACCCCACGTCTCGGCTCCGCCCTGCCATGTGCGCCCTGGGCGTTCCTCTGCAGCAGCAGCCGTTGAGTCCGCGCTGCTCCGTACCGCCCCGCGTGCCTACGCTCTGTGCCGAGCACGCCTCTGCAGCAGCACCCCGGCCCTTCTTTTTCTCCCGTCACGCGCAGAGCGTCGCAGCGTCCCCACGCCGGCCGGCTTGATGGTCTGACCTCGGAGCTGCCTACCTGGCATGGTCACGTCAGATGTTGGCATTGATGTGGCGGGTTTTGGACCACCGGTGTGCGACGACAATAGATTAGGAATCCAGATGACCACTTTTTTAGTTCAAGGATCTAGATGGGAACATCCGAAAAGTTTAAGGACCCACCATGCAATTTACTCAATTTCGTGTAATAGCCTGGAAGTCCCAAAAAGGCTTTGAGTGTTGTCATATTTGTTGGCTGTGGCTAGTGCAGCATAGCTTGAATTTTCTGGGGGCAGTGGCCACCCCATCAACATAAATGATATGACCCAGATATTCTAATTTGTGCTGAGCAAAAGAACACATGGACTGTTTCAAGTACAGTTGGTTATCTAACAGATCTTGCAAGACCAGCTGTAAGTGTTTGATATGTTCTTCTAGGGAGGTACTGTAGATCAATATGTCTTCCAAAAAGACTAGCACAAATTTCCTGAGGAATGGTTGCAATACCTAATTCATGATGCACTGAAATGTAGTTGGGGCATTTTGTGAGGCCAAAGGGTATTACCTTGAATTGGTAATGTCCATGGTGTGTCTTGAAAGCAGTTCTGTACTAGCCTTCAGCTAGCATCCTTACTTGGTGGTATGTCTTGGTTGTTTTGATGGTCCAGGACCAGGCTGGTGAGATGGTTAGGCAAAGATGATGTTGAAATTTGGGTCATCTTCAGAAACCATAGGGAATGAGTCTGAATGATCAGATTTGGCTTTAGCCTCCATCTGTCGCAGTATCAAACCTGCTACTACTTGCCTGTTGGCGTCTACCTACTAAGCAATACGATTCTGTTCCTCCTTGCTTTCCTTGAGCTTAGTCTTGAGTTCATGCTGGATCACACCAATATCATTCATCCGAGCAAACAAGAGATCAAAATGGTCCATCACCTGGTCCCATCGATTCTTGTCGCCATCCGTGCTCTTTGCATGGCGTTGAGGATGAATTTCATCTGCACCGAAGGCTTGGGTGGAGCCGTGATGCTGAAATTCATTGGAACTCCGAAAAAGTAGCGAAACAACCGGTTTGGTATACCAAGAAATTTTACATGGAGAAAGCGCTCCGCAACCCGAGTAGATGGACACTTCCTTATCGTCACCATCACGTCGTGAATCGCTCGGAATTTTACGCAGGAACTTATCCCAAAACCCTTGCTACCAACGAATCCAAGCAAAAGGAAGATAAGACTGGATTGGATTAGCTCACCGCTGCAGGATCTGCTGCTGCCGACGAAGTAGAGGTGGACTACGCGTCATAGAAGCTGATGGGCGCAAATCTGGTGAGGTAGTCCGCCACTGACGTGCTCCTGCTCCGGTGTCCTGACTACCGACCAGACCAACCTTGGCACAGACCTACAATCTCAGGTCAAGACGGGAGGAAATCGGGGAACAAGGAAGCGATGCCGAGGACCGAAGTCTCTGATACCAATTGTCACGCCTGGTTGCCGCTCCATCCACACGTCACTTATGTCCATATTAGATATTTGTCTCCTCATTTTATGATCTTTGGCCGATTTTGAAATAAGTATTTGGGACCCTAAACGAATTCAAATAAAAAAGTTGTCGACTAGAAAGTTGTTATACTTTTTGTGATCGAAAACTTTGATTTTGGTGGTTTCTCTATCCGAGGCCGTTTGAAAAAAAAATTGAATTTCAAATGTGAGAAGTTCAAACATAATTTTTCTAACATAGATGATTTTAAATGAAAAAGTTGTCAACTACAAAGTTGTATTACTTTTTGAGATTTACAACTTTGTTTTTGGTCGTTTCTCCATCCGAGGTCGTTTAAAAAAATATTTTGAATTTCAAATACAAGAAATTTAAACAAAATTTTTCTCACATAGATGATTTCAAATGAAAAAATTGTCAACTAAAAAGTTGTATAACTGTTTGAGATCTACAACTTTAGTTTTGGTCGTTTCTCCATCCGAGGTCATTTGAAAATTTTAAATTTCAAATATGAGAAATTCAAACTTAATTTTCCTTGCATAGATAATTTCAAATGAAAAATGTCAACTACAAAGTTGTATAACCTTTTGAGATCTATAACTTTAATTTTCGTCGTCTCTCTATCTGAGGTCATTTGAAATATTCAAATTTTACTGTCCCTCTCCTATTTTTAGAGGCAATTCTATTTTCTGCGCCACCTCTAAAAATTTTAGAGGTGACTCTATTTCCAGCACCACCTCTAAAAATCAATTTCCAGAGGCGGCCTGGTTAGGACGCCACGGTAGAGGCGCTCATTGTTGAAAATCAATTCTGTAATAGTTTAAGCATCATAATAGTAGTACTTTTTTATACACTTAATCAAACTTAAAATTAATTAACTTCTACAAATACTAGAATGAGTATAATTGCATGACCAAAGCGCATATAAACGCAAATTTTGGCAAGGAAATGATACGAATTAAGCTGGATTTTGCTGCAGCACTAATAAATGTACACGTACAACGGCCGGAATGGAACGGGTTTCTTATTTAGTTTTATATATACTGATATGATGCACTCCACATTATTACCACCACCAGTTCCTACAGACACAAAACAACACGGCGACAAAAAACAGAGGCCATAAACCAAAAGGCTTTAAGAACACATGTAAAGATGATTAAATGGGCTATATATGGGTAAGCCCCCTCTTCTTCTTCCCCTCTCTTTTCGTTACCACCAGGGGCGAGCCCCACGCTGGATCCACCCCTTCTTTCCGCTTTGGGAAACCTGAGGCTTTTGCATTTTGCCCAACCCAGCAAGCCGGCCTCAGCCACGGGCTATACACAGCCAACAATAGCATCAACGTATTCACGTTTTAGTGGCTGGTACAGTAAGCACGCATTTTGCTTTTTTCGTTTATTGGATGAGACAGAGGTGAGGGCACTGCAATGGACAATACCGCTGCAGTACATTTTATTGTAATTAAAAAAATGCAGTGTTTAATGTGCACAACAACCACCGCTACTGGAAACTCACATTTTTCTGTGTGTGCGAAAATACACAGAAAAATACGAATACCGTTAGAAAAATATTTTTCTGACGATGTACCCTCAGAAAAATACACACGGAAATATAGTGATAGAAAAATTCAATTGTTCTGTATGTTCGTCGTCAGAAACAATTTTTCTGTCGGTCTTACACGCACAGAAAAATTGTGTTTGGCTAGATTAAAAATAAAATTTCTGTGAGGATATCTACACAGAAAAAAAGAAATAAACACACAGAAAATACGTGTATTTTTCTGTCGGTCCAGGTGAACCCACAGAAAAATTCCTTTCGCCCAGATTAAAAGTAATTTTCTGTGTAGCCATCCTCACAGAAAAAAGAGTTAAACACACAGAAAAATAATTTATTTTAAAACAGTAGCAACAGCATATTAAAATATATATTGTCCATACAGTAATTTCATGACACATCACAACATAATAAATACATTCATAGGTGTCTAAATGTTCAACACATTCATAGGTACATAGATGATGTCCAAATGTTCCGGCATCAATACATTCAAAACCCTCTCAGACTAACCAAGATTCAGCTCTTGCTAGTTCTTCATGCGCTTGTCCCTGATACTATTCAACTTTTGCTAATTCTTCATGCGCTTGTCCCTGGGAGTGACCATGGCAGTTGAGTCTGTCACATCCTGTAGATCAAGCATTGACTTAGATCTCATGAGAGCTGAGAACTGCTGGGGTGGACGAGGTGCAGGCGGAGAAGCAAAAACACCCATGGCATTGCTGGGCCTTCTGTGTGGGCGACGGGAAGACTTGCATACCCCTTTCCTAACACATTAAGAATAATGATCAACAAAATGGAAGACTGATATGATTTTAAAAGATAATTTCTCATAACCAAGATAAAGCTAGTATAACAATTTAAGGACTAAACAGAGAGATTCCCCATGCTGCTCACAATGAATAAACTGACAAATTAAGTTGCCAACCCCAAAACAAAGACAAGTAACTACATATTTTTAGTGTTGTAGATAACAAACTAAGCTAGTAGCTAACAAATTCATGTGGACTAAGAACACCCAGTCTGTTTGATCCCGTGCTTGAGTTATTCCATGTTGTCCCGATAACAAATTAAGCTAGTAGCTAACAAACTAAGTTGCCAACACCAAAACAAAGACAAGTAACTACTTTTAATTTTATATGATCAAGAGCATGTGCTCTAATAGACAATAGTGGTAAAAAGATAATCAAATATGTCCAACAATATGTGCAAAGAGATGAATGCATTCATGTGATTCCACACACAAACAAGTTATACCAGATTTCCAATAGACATAAACAATATAGCTTCTACTCACATGAGCTTCTGGATGAGCTTCTTTGTTATTGTTGGCATGCTTTCTTTCCATAGGTCGCGTCTGTTGTTTTCGAGCTTCTTCAATGCATTTCTTTTTTCTCTCCTTTTCCCTCCTTTCCTCCTCATCCCTCTGCCTCTTCCTTGTTGCCACATCAGCACCTCTTTTCTTCTTTTGTTCCTCTTCCTGTTTTTTCTTCAGCTGCCTCAAGTGCCTTCACTCTGACATCTTTTTTCACTACAAGACAGAAACCCCATTTGTAGAGGCCTTCTGTGAGCACCACTCAACAAATATTTCTAACTCAAGGATCAGTTGCCTACTAGATTTAGCATAATTTACTTATACTAGTACTCCCTCTATCCCAAAATATAGGGTGTATTATGTTTGGGGAAAGTAAACCATACTACACTTGGACCATTAATCTCTCATAGAGTATATTACCAATTGAGACTTACCACATGCAGGTTGCACCTTTGGCTTTACAAGAGGTATCACTTGCCAAAGATTACATGCATCTGCCAACTACAACAGCATTTGGTACAGCTGCACAACCTTTCCAAACTTGGAAAAGAATTCCATGAATTCATCTGTCAATTCAAATTATGTCACCAAATTCAATTTACTATGCAGGACAAAAAAACACATTTGCTACTAATATTGAAATTGAGAAATAGCAAGGTAGAACTCACTTCATCAGGTACATTGGGATTAACACCGTTTCTCAACAAACAATGGATGCAGCGATCTAAGCCTTTATAAGCAGCTAGCACTACTGGAGGTACAGAACAACTAGTCCCATTCACAATGACCCATCATCTCTTTTTTTACTATACCACTGAATATAAAACTAAGCCTAAACAAAATAAAACTAAAGATGCATTCGATAGAACTCGTCAATGGTAAGAGCCTAAAGAAGTGGCCATAGCATACAAGCTTCTTAGTTCTTACACATACTCAAGTTTTTATAATACAAATGCTGCCCATAATTACTTCTAGCCTTCACAAAGCAGTACAGCTGCAAGAGACAGGAAGAACTTACAAATCTACAAGTGCAAAAGAAATGACAGGCAGGCAGTGACCATCTCCAGAAATTTCACATTTGAAAGTATATAATTACCAAAATTTCACAGAAGAAATACCACAAGACAGTGACCATCTCCAGAAATTTCACATTTGAAAGTATTACCTAAGTTTCACAGTCCAAGGCAACAAATATATGATTTGCGTGCAAAAAAGTAATGTTCTTCTACAAATAGCAATGCAAAAATCACAGAGCTCTATTGAACTGAGCTAATAGAAAAGAAACTATTGGTCATTCCAGATCCATTAGAGAGCAGTATGTCAAAAGCACAAGAACTACATATATTTCACCTGGAGCAAAAGAACTCGAGAAATGGCTCAGATTTACCCATTATCAGCATGACAACTGCAACTTAATTTCACCTAGAGCTTAATTTTATTCTGTCTCTAATGGGAATTGAACTGGCCACAGAACTGGTTGCTTGTACTGGTACAAGCCATCCTAGTTAAGTAGCAAACAGAACAAAATATCCCAAGTACCAGCTCATAAGGTGCTAAAGTGCAGAAGTTCTCTAATGAAAACTTGATTCATCACAGCCACTCAAGAATAGTACAAAACAAAAAAAGTCACAAGGCATAGTTAGGGAAGGGGAGAGCAGCGCGGCACGAGACTGGGGTTCCATATCATCTCAGCTCCGCAAATATCATATATCAAAATGATTGATCAGGTTGATATATGCAAGATATTCAAGATACTGTTTTTATAGCATCGCACCTAAAAAGCAACCAGGGTAACAAAACAAACAAGTTAAAATTGCATTTTAACTTTGCAGTAAAATCTTCTTACTACATTGCTCCCTCAAATTCAAATATAATGACATTATTTGAGTGGTCCATCCATGTATATTTCTTACATTACAATAAATTATGTTAGTATAGTTCTACTTGTGATTTTCAAAAATGTCAAGTTACTGATAAAAGACAATGAAGAGCTCCCATTTGGATCAAACTGACAGCTCATTGCTCATATATGTTCAAGAAATATTTGATACACTACTAATCGTGAATTATGTTAGTATAGTTCTATTTGTGATTTTCATGAATCAAAATGGTTGTGCAGTTTCTTCATACAACAAATCAGAGGTACTACTACTACTAAACCAGCTGGAACAACCCAACAATGCAACCAAGAGGTCATCTTACTATTAATAAAACAGGAGCAGTGGAGGAAGCAGCTCCAGTAGTGAATACATACCCATGGTGGTAGTATCTCCAACAGCTCCGGATCCGAAAGAGGGAGGGATGGCACCGGGGAAGAAGGCCAGGGAGGGGCGGCACCGGGGACCACCACCACCACGCCAGCACCACGAAGCCCGCCGCCACGCCTCCCGCCACCACCAGAGCCCAGATCCGGCCGCCACCGGCCGGATCCGGGAGAGGGAGGGGCGGCGCTAGGGAAGAAGGGGAGGGGCGGCGGCAGGGATGGGAGGGGTGTTGGGGGCCGGGTGCCGGGGAAGAAGAAGGGAGGGGGCCCTAGGGTCCGGGTGCGGAGGAAGAAGAAGGGAGGGGGAGGGGGCGCTGGGGTTCGGGTGTGGAGGAAGACGGGTGCGGAGGAAGAAGAAGGGAGGGGCAGGGGGCGCTGGGGTAAGAAGAAGGGAGGGGTTGGTCGTTTGAATTTTTCTATGTGTGTATGTTTTTTCTGTGTGTTTTAAAATAACCGACAGAATAATAACATTTTTTCTCAGAGTGCATATATCTTTTCTGTGCGTTTTTAAAGAACCGACAGAATAAGTTGCATTTTTCTGTGAGTGCTGATTTTTTTCGTGTGTGTATTATCACGCACAGAAAAATCATACAATTATTCTATGGATTTTCGTATTTTTCTGTCAGGATATTTTGAAACCGACAGAAAAATCATAATTTTTCTGTGCATGCCGAAAAAAAACGCACAGAAAAATTCGTCACCCACAGAATAATTCGAGTTTCCAGTAGTGACCCAGTGCTTATGATCAGCATGCATTAATATGGAGAGGTTTAGGGTCTCCGGTGAAGAATCCAGTGGGTGAAATCTAGGGATCCACGACGACATGCCGGACCGTCGACGATAGTGGCGTGCATGCATGGGGCCAAAGGCATATAAGGCGTGGGAGTGGTCGGTGAAATTTTCGTATTTTGGTCTCTTTTGAAAACATTTTTTAGAAAAATACCAACGCCAAAACATTTTCTGAAAATAGACCATTTTTAGGCGTCTTAGCACATGACGCCGAGATATGAGGCTCGGCGTCGTGTCACTCGACGCCGAGGTATTGCCACATCACGGACGACCGGGGTCGTCGTCGACACGGTGGCGCGTGGGTCCGAGACGTCGGCGTCGTGTCAGCCAACGCCAAGTCCCCAACCTCGGCGCAGTTGGACTGCGCGCCGAGCTACTGGCCCCATCCGGAGTGCGGCCCAGGCGGCCCAACAAAGCACGGTGGCCCAAAAGCTCAGCGTTGGGTCACTTAATGCCGAGCCTCCAGACCTCGGCGTGGCCTGACTCAACGCCGAGGTCTGGACCCTTTAGGCCGAGGCCCCCTTCTTCTTCTTCCCTCCCCTCCTCCATTCCCCCACCGGCTCCCAAATCTCCCACGGCCCCCACGAAACTCTAACCTCCAAAATCGACCCCTGGTGCCCGGATCTTGTCTCCCGAAGCTTCCTCGAGGTAATGGTCCCTCCCCTCCTCCATTCTATCCGCGTAGATGTGCTTACATTGTCCCTAATCATGTGGAATCATGGTTGTTTGGTGATTTGTTATATTTGTGTTTGCATTTGCAAAATGTATGGCTTAGGATGATTGAGTGCATTGTTGTTTAACTGTTTTATGTGATAAACATGTTAGGTTAGTTTGGTTTCTAGTTATTTTGGTTATTAGGGTTATTTGTTTATTGTAGGTGTCATTAGAGTTAGTTATTTGTTGGTCATTAGGGTTACTATGTATTTTATTTATTTGTTGGTCATTACATTTCAATTTGTTATGACTAGAAATGATTATGTTGTTGGGGTTGAAAAACGATGAAATGATATATTTTAGTTTCTACTTATTGGATTGAAATATATTCATATGTGACACTACTTGTTGTGTGATGGCTGTAGATGGATAAATTAGTGAGGTTGCATCATGGAGGCCGTATTGTTAGGACAAGAGATGATAGTTTGGAATTTCTAAACATGTGTGAGGAGTTGTTGATTTTTTCTGAAACACCATCTTTGACCCAGTTAGTAGAGCGAGTGAAGGTTAAGTTAGGCTGGAATGAAGGAGACGTGCATGTTCAGTTTGAAGGTGTCATAGATGTTGGGTCATCGAAGGGTCCTCGGATCAAGCGGTTGCTCAAAATTACAAGCGAGACTGAATGGAATGATTACAAGGCAGTTGTATTGGCCTCAGAAGTGCGATCTTTGGATTTAGTAGTAAGTAAGGAGTCCGGCTTAGGAAATGATAACTTCAAAGCATGGCCATCTTCCCCCGCTCACATAGGTTATGGTCCTTTGCCTGAAGAAGAAATACTTGTCACACAACTAGGCTACGGTGGAGATGAGGAAGAGAATCCGGTTGCCGATGGTGAGGGCAATCATGATAGTGATGAAGAGGATGATGATTATGTAATTGTTGATGCAGAAGAAGGTTTGGACGACGCTAGCGGAGACTTTTCTATTGAGGATGAGCTTAGTGACGAAGATGATCTTAGTAGTGAAGAAGACTTTGGTGATGCTAGGGCTACGAACCGTTTTGACATGGAGATAGCTGGAGATGATGAGTCCTTCATAGAGGAGATAGCCGAAGACTCTGATGACGATCGCCCTATTGGTCGTCTGGATTTTAGGGAAATAGAGATATTGTCTAGGGTCTTGCCTTGGAGAGATCCACTAGTTGGTGATTTCGAGGACCTTAGCCATGGTCATAGGGCAGTAGCTGATGGTGGGCCAAGTGATACAACTGTGCCTGATGTTAGCGGTTGCCTCATCATACGGAAGGGCATATTGTTTGCTACCATGGATGAGTTGAAATCATGGTTGCAAGAGTACTCCATTGTACACAACCGACCTTTTAGGGTCATCAATTCTTTCAAGGAGAAGAGGTACACTGTTGCTTGTGAAGAACAACAGTGTGGTTGGAGAGTATGTGCTAGGAAGACGAAGGCAGGCAAATGGAAGATTACCTCAGTGAAGCAACCACATGTTTGTGCCACTGCTGAGGCAGAAGAGAACCATCTACAACTCAATTCTAGGTTCATTGCAAGGCAATTATGCCCCGTGGTGAAGCATATGCCAACCATTACGGTGTCTACGTTGGTTGAGATCATCTTCCAATGGTACAATTACTATGTCAAGTATGGGAAAGCATGGAGGGCAAAGCAGCGTGCACTGGAAATAATATTTGGAAATTGGGAAGAAGCTTATGAGCACCTCCCTGTAATGTTGAATGCAATGAGGGCTGTAAATCCTGGGATGCACTTCGAGTATTTACCTAAGGAGGGTGAAACAAGGAATGGTAGCCAGGTATTTGGAAGGGCGTTTTGGGCATTCAGGCAGAGCATCGAAGCATTCAAGCATTGCAGGCCCGTCGTCTCAATTGATGGGACCTTTCTTACAGGGAAATTTGAAGGCACAATGCTTATTTGTATTGGGACAGATGCAGAGGACCAGCTTGTGCCATTGGCCTTTGCGATTGTTCGGAAGGAGGACACGGATAGTTGGTGTTGGTTTCTCAGGCTAGTAAGACAAGTGGTAATTGGTCTGGGACGTGATGTTTGTGTGATATCCGATAGGCATACTGGCATTTTGAATGCCGTAGAACAAGAGATTCCTGGTTATGGCCAAATACATCACCAGTGGTGCACCAGACACCTTGCTCAGAATCTTATAAGGCGTGATCACACAAAGGACAACTTCAAATTATTTGAGGAGGTTTACAGGCAGCAAGAGGTTCAATTATTCAAAGACAAGTTAGATGCCCTGAAGTTAGCCACAAATGTTGATGGCAGGCAATTCTTGAGCGAGTTGATGGCGTCGAAGGATAAGTGGTCACTTGCATATGACACAGGTGGTTGGAGATGGGGCTTCATGACTAGTAACATGGCAGAGATGTTCAATAGCCTTCTAAGAGGTTGTCGTGGTCTGCCTGTGACTGCTATTGCCTCATTCACCTACTACAAGTTGAATTCTTGGTTCATTTCGAGGAAGAAGCATGCGAGGTC